>NW_020528458.1:0-255778 GCF_003368295.1 Carassius auratus
AATTATATATCATCTTGGTATATAGAGGTATATAGCATTTCAATGGAATGCTATATAATGAAATAAAATGTAAGTTCTTTGGAATGGAAGTCATGACCTCAAGATTACAGAGTTTGACTCCTAACCCTAAGGTTGTGGGTTCGAGTCTCAAGCTGGCAATTCCACAACTAAGGTGCCTTTGAGCAAGGCACCAAAATCCCCAAATGCTCCCCGGGCGCCACAGCATAAATGATACCCACTTCTCTGGGTGTCATAAACCGTGCCTCTGTGGCTTGCTCCAAACACCGAAGATTACTATCACCTTATTATTGAACTACAATTCCCATCAGTCCCGTACCTAGGACTAATCCCCTGCACAGGTGTATCCACTTGATCCACTTATCACACTTTCCGAGTGTTATTTCTACATTGATTGATTCCCTGTTATCTGACCCTGGACTCTTTCCTGATTCTCTGTCTGCCACCTGCCCCGACCTCCACTTGGTATTGTTAATGTTAATGGATATCCTCAGACATTCCTGACGCTGTTGTTTGATTACTGCCTGTCTGACTATTCTCTATTAAATATACTGGAAATGGATCTGAAGATGGTCTCTGACTCTGGATCACACCGGATGTGTGTTCACGGTGTGTGTGTGTGTGTTCACTGCTGAGTGTGTCCACTTTGGATGGGTTAAATGGAGAGCACGAATTCTGAGTATGAGTCACCATACTTGGCTGTATGTCACTTCACTTTCATCAGGGATGTGATCTAATCCATCCTAATAGGACCATTGGTGACCATCCATCAATTTAGGCTTACAATGCTTTTGGGAAACACAGACCAGTACAGCATTGAAAAAGATGAGGAAGATGCAATTCAGAATTTCAATATCATATAGTCAGAGACCAGGGTGCAATTTGTGAAAAAAAAAAACAGAGGGGCGATGTTTTGAAACATTTTAATTCATAAAAATAAATCATGAGAACATAAACTAGATGACGCCATGCACTAATTAGCATATTTATGTTGTATGTGCATCGTATTGTATTGTCTCCATATGCTCACATACTGCAATTTAATTTAGCCATTTAATATAATTCTCAATAAAACTGTTTTTATTACTATATTTTAATGTTCCTGTTGTCAGACAAAGGAATGAATATTATAATGACTGAAACGCGGCCCATTAAGACTACATAACCAGCTCTCAAACCTTAATCTGCACTAATGAAATCAAATACACATACGATAAAGTCAGTGGTTGTGCTGTCACTGATGTAAGCTATACTTGCTTGTGAAATAGAGTTAGAAGCAACAGAATATCTTTTTTTTTTTACTGAAAGTGCTGCTCCTCTCTGCGCTCGCTGTACACAGCAGATGCAGAGAGAGAGGCTCACGCTGGGAAAGAGAGACCTCGCTCTCATGCGGCAGCACCAGAGAGTCTCAGAGACTAAATAATGATTGCCCAAAAAGTCACTAGATTTGTCGCTAGTCGCTTTTTTAATAATAATAATACATTTTATTTATAATGCGCTTTTCTAGAACCCAAAGCGCTACAGAGAAATACAATTCAAAAACTACAATAAATGCAAATACAAAGTAAAAAAAAAAAAAAAAAAAAAGTATAAAGTATAAATCATAAAATATTCATTATAGTACAACATAGTAGAATATTACTGATAGTCCATAAAAGCAATTTTAAAAAGATGAGTTTTCAACAGCTTCTTAAAACTGGCTATTGTGTGAGCTTCTCTAAGAGCAATGGGGAGCGCGTTCCATAACCTGGGTGCAGCAACAGAGAAAGCTCTCTCCCCCATAGATTTTAATCTATAGGGAGGCTGTTGAAGATTAGGGGAATCAGCAGACCGAAGGGAACGAGAAGGCATGTATCGGGTGACTAAGTCACAAATATAAGAAGGGGCAGTTCCATGTATAGCTTTATATGTTAATGTTAGAGTTTTAAAAACGATACGTGACTGTACAGGAAGCCAATGCAAACTATAAAGCACGCCTGTGATATGCTGACGTGATGGAGTATATGTGAGAATACGAGCAGCTGAATTCTGGATATACTGCAGGCGTTTGATTAATTTAGCAGGTAAGCCAATGAATAGTGCATTGCAGTAGTCAATCCTCGAAGTAACAAATGCATGAATAAGCCTTTCAGCGTCGGGTGGAGTGAGGAAAGGCCTAATTCTTGCAATGTTTCTGAGGTGATGGAAAGCAGATTTTGTAATGTTCTTAATGTGAGAGTCTAGTGTCAGATGAGTGTGAAAAATTACTCCAAGGTTACGAGCCTGAGCAGATGGAAGTACTACACTGTCATCCATAGTCAAATTAAGATTACTACCCTTATGAATAGCTGCTGGTGTGCCAATGAGTAGAACCTCTGTTTTAGAAGAATTTAGTTTAAAAAAATTATGGTGCATCCATGTTTTTATTTCCAGCACACACTCTGAAAGAACTGTTGAGGTGTGAGTAGGATCAGACTAGACTGGAAAAGTCGGCAAGTTAGCAACTCCACTGTCCAGCGGAACGGAGAGGCTTCAACACTTTTGCAAGGGTTGATAGGCTATTAATCGTGAGGTGTAACCAATCAGATAGTGCTGTGGGTGTGACATTGAGCAAATCTGCAGAGTGGTGAACACAGAGAGGCTGTGCCGGCAGCACAGCAGCTATATCAGAGCCAGCCAAAGTAGCACATTTTAAAATTCAACTGACTTTAATCAAACCACGGATCCATGATAAGTTTTGTGATCTGTCTCGCCACTAGTGTAGTAGCACTTTTATCCCCACCGGGGATAAAAAATAATTAAGCAGAGGCAGGGATACATTGACCAGAAAGGGGGAAATCCCACGCATCCCCACCGGCAAATCGCACCCTGTCAGAGACAATTAAACTCATTTTTAATATACAGATGCTTCTCAATAAATTAGAATGTCATGAAAAAGTGAAATTGTGAAACTCTGGTGTTAAATGAATTCAATGCACATAGACTGAAGTAGTTTAAGTCTTTGGCTCTATTAATTGTGATGATTTTGCTCACATAAATAAAAACACCAATTCACAATCTCAACAAATTAGAATACTTCATAAGACCAATAAACAAAAACATTTTTAGTGAATTGTTGGTTTTCTGGAAAGTATGTTCATTTACTGTACCTCCTTTTGCTTTAATCACTGCCTCAATTTGGCATGGAATGGAGGGGATCAGTTTGTTGCACTGCTGAGATGGTATGGTATAATAACGAGTTTCACAATTTGAGTTGAATTACTGAAATGAACTTTTTACTCAACATTCTAATTTATTGAGAAGCACCTTTATTTATTAGGTTACTCCTTTACTACATTTTTCTTTCAGAAGTTGTGCAGTTTTTTTTTGGGATGGGGTTACAGTATGTTATTTGCCCCATATTTGTTTACCATGAGACAAGATCAAAATGCGTTTGAACTGGACTCAGTGCTGATGTAAGTGACATTAACGGTAGTTTATATTTAGGTTAAATAATTATTAAAAAAGGATATTTCCAGTCACCCATTCAAAAATTACCAGCAACACTTTTTCAGAAGTGTCAAGCCTCTCATCTGACGTGACGTGACGTTGCATTCAGCCAAGTATGGTGACCCATACTCAGAATTCGTGCTCTGCATTTAACCCATCCAAAGTGCACACACACAGAGCAGTGAACACACACACACACACACACACACACACACACACACACACACGCACACGCACACGCACACGCGCACACGCACACGCGCACACGCACACGCACACACGAACACACACACGCACACACACTGTGAACACACCTGGAGCAGTGGGCAGCCATTTATGCTGCGGCGCCCGGGGAGCAGTTGGGGGTTCAATGCCTTGCTCAAGGGGACCTAAGTCGTGGTATTGAGGGTGGAGAGAGCACTGAACATGCACTCCCCCACCAACAATTCCTTCCGGCCCGAGACTCGAACTCACAACCTTTCGATTGGGAGTCTGACTCTCTAACCATTAGGCCACGACTTCCCTTTTTATCTACACATAAAGATGTGATTAAAATCCCAAACTTTTTAAAAGAGCTCAGTCTATAGAGTTAGCATTTACCTCCTCGGAAAATGGTTAAGATGCTACCGGTATTCAGAGATGTATAAAGTACTAGAGAACCATACTTGAGTAAAAGTACAAGTGCTCTATCAAAAAAGTGACTTGAGTAGAAGTAGAAGTGCTCTTTAAGCACCACACTTAAGTAGAAGTACTAAAGTATTCAACATTTTTTGTACTTAAGTATTGCAAGTAGTCTATTTTAAAATTTACTACTCAAGTACTGAAAGTAAAAGTAGAAGTATTGTGTTATGTAGCTATTAAAGAAAATAGTCAAAAGTTTGAACATATTGTTTTTACTATTTCAAATGATTAACCTAAAGGACAATCACAATTCCTTTGACTGTAACTTCTTGTAAACAAAAAACGGTTACTAGGGTTAGTTAGCCCAATTTGCAAAATGATGTCATTAATAACTTACCCTCATGTTGTTTCAAACCCATAAGACCTCAGAGGGTCATTTCGAATTTTTTGAAGCATCGAAAATACATTTTGGTCCAAAAATAGCAAAAACTATGACTTTATTCAGCATTGTCTTCTCTTCCGTGTCTGTTTTAAGACAGACAAAAACAAAGCAGTTTGTGATATCTGGTTCGCGAACGAATCATTCGATGTAACTGGATCTTTTTGAAACAGTCCACCAAATCGAACTGAATCGTTTTAAACAGTTCGCGTCTCCAATACGCATTAATCCACAGATGAATTAAGATGTTAACTTGTTTAATGTGTCTGACACTCCCTCGGAGTTAAAACAAACCAATATCCCGGAGTAATTCATTGACTCAAACAGTACACTGACTGAACTGATGAAGAGAGAACTGAAGATGAACACCGAGCCGAGCCAGATAATGACTCGTTCACGAGTCAAGAACCGTTTGTGTCAGACGCGTCCGATTCGTGAACCGAGGAGCTGATGATACTGCGCATGTGTGATTTAGCGTGACGCAAACCGACACACAGAGCGTCTGGAACCGAACTGATTCTTTTGGTGATTGATTCTGAACTGATTATGTGTTAATGTTATGAGCCCATGTGCAGTCAACGCCAATGACGCCATTACATCGAACGCAAAAGAATCGGTGAACTGTTTTCTTCAATGAATCGAACTGTCAGAAAGAACTAACGTTACTGGTCATCCGAAAACCGATGCAACCGGTTCTTGACTCGTGAACGAGTCATTATCTGGCTCGGCTCGGTGTTCATCTCTCTCTTCACAGCAGTTCAGTCAGCACGCGCAGTCTTCTTATTCGCTTGTTTCGCTCAATGATGTGCCAGCTTCATCAAACCTCCCATCTACAGTTCTGGCAGTGGTTTGTAATGGAATGATTCGTAACATTATTATAATTGTAACGAGTAACGATGCAGCACATAAAAAAAATATCGGAGTAAAAGTATTAAACTCAGCGAAAATATGTACCGAAGTAAAAGTGGAAGTAGGAGAAAAAAATAATACTCTAGAAAAGTACAGATACCGCCTTTTAGTACTTAAGTACAGTAGCGAAGTAGTTCTACTTCGTTACTATACATCTCTGCCGGTATTGTTTGTAGACACCATTTCTATGAAGTAAATTCAACAGAACCGGATCAAATACAAGCAAGAGAAGTGTCAGGAACAGTTGCATATGATATTTGTGTGATTTTGGACTAAACTTACTGAAAGAAGAATAACCGTGACAGGGTAAGACGAGAGTTCATAGATGGCCTCCATTGCTGTGACAGGACAGGTGGTGTGTTGGTGGATGGCCTCCATGGCAGTGACAGCACCGACCATGAGTTCTTGGACGGCATCCGTAGGTGTGACAGGACAAGGAGTGAGTTCCTGAGTGGTCTCCGTGGCCATAACAGGACAGGCAATGAGTTCATAAATAGCCTCCATAGCTGTGACAGGAAGGACAGGACGAAAGTTCATGGATGAATACTATTGACATCTCTGAAGGTTCTGCAGCAGTTGCCGCCACCTCTGGAGGTTTCAAAGCAGTAACAGTCTCCCTGACAGCAACACAACAGGCTGAGAGAACATTGCTGGGTGCAACAGACAGGATGGGATAAGATGGATGACCAGCTGAGGCGTGACAAGGCTTTAGAAGTTTAGCTTAGACATGAAAAGGCTCTGGAAGTTCAGCTGAGACGTGATGAGGCTCTTGAAGATCCGTGGTGATTTGACTTTGCTCATGAAGACCAATGGTGACTTGATTTTATACATGAAGATCAATTGTGATATGACTTCGTTCAGGAAGATCAACTGTGACTTTACTTTGCTCACAAAGATCAACTGTGACTTGACTTTGTACACGAATGTCAACTGTGTCTTAACCTGACTCATGGGGGTTAATGGTGACTTGACCTGACTCGGGATGGTCAACGGTGACTTGACCTGACTCTGGACGGTCAGCGGTGACTTGACTTTACTTGACTGTGCAGTGACGCTGGGCTGCCGGCCATCTTGTGCAGTGGTTCTGGTGGTTCAACCTCCGATGCCATCTGTGCTCGACAATGTTGCAAATATTGAAAATATTTGGGGTTTCAACACTGTCCTCTGACTCACTCACAGTGAACGAAGAGCCACACAACAAAAGAGCATATTCCATTATGTCCCTCAACCTGCAATTAAATTCTAATCCAGGTAACAATGCTTTAGTTGGTTCACTGAGTCCAAAACAAAGTCCTTAAACAAAACTTCATCATAAAGTGGTTCTTGATCTGACAACTCACAGAAACAGTGAACATACTCAACAATAGATAGGCCTCCTTGACAAAGATATAATAGCTGGTCTACTGGGTCCATGGTTGAGCTGGATAGGTGAAACGCTGAAATGGAAGTGGGAACATATATCTCTGTAATGAGAGGATACCAGGCTGCTGGATCCTGGTATGGGGAAGTCTTCTGTAGTGAGGAGTCAGAGATGGTCGGATCCGTATGCAGTAGTTTAATATAGAGTGGTCATACAGGCAGTAAACCATCAACAGCGTCAAGTCTGTTAAGGGATATCCAAAATCAGTAACAGCACCAGGCATAGGTCAGGCAAGCGGCAGACAATCAAACGCAGTATACACAATCCAAATTCAAAAACGGATGGAACAAACACTGAAGGAACAAACACTAGGAAAATGCTCGGAAATGGCAGACAGAACAAAACAAAACTTTGCAATCATTGAGAGTCCAAACATAGTATACATCGGGGAGTGGTAATGGGGAACATCTGGTGGTGATTAGCCCTAAGTACGGGATTATAGGAAATGGAGTTGAGAATGGAAATACAAGACACCAGAGTCCCGAATGGAGTGCCCTCTACTGGAGTTCATGGTCACTACAGCTGATGATCATGACACCTGCATTGAAAAGTCTTGAAAATATAACAATGGGATAAAAATATAGTTGATGACTACACATAATCATGTCATGACTCTAGACAATTCTTTGTGAACACAGTGGCATAATACAGTGAAATAATATGTTCTTTAGCCATATGAAATGTAATGTAAAATATGTGGGTAAAAAATGTACCCGCTGGTGGTTTTAGGTATATAGTGACCTCTGGCAGTTCTAATGTGTAAAAGTTGTGCAAATGAAGTCATTAGCAATGCGCATTACAAAAAAAAAATTAAGTGTTGATATATTTATGGCAGGGAATTTACAAAATATCTTCATGGAACATGATCTTTACTTAAAATCCTAATGATTTTTGGCATAAAAAAATCTATAATTTGGAACCATACAATAGATAGTTGGCTATTGCTACAAATATACCAGTGCTACTTTTGAGTGCTTCTGTGTTCCAGAGTCACATTAGTCTCACATAGCCAGACCTTAAAACTGACGGTTGAAGGTCTGGAATTCACAGCAGCTTTCATTGGCCAAGGCCCACCCATGAGGCCGTTTGACTGAAACGACAAACAACCAATCACAGTTCGTTTCATTCAGCATCATGTTTCGAGGTGTGGAAATGTCACTACAATAACAGACCGGTGTGTAAAACTCTCTGACATATTTTAAAGATTCTATGCAAGAAACATCTGAAGCGTGATGTCTGTGGCTGAGACTAGGGTCATGGGTGCCGTGGTTATAGTAAGGATTAGACAGATAGTAAACATAAGAGGAACAGAGTTCAACTGTTATCTTTTTTTTACTTCGGCGCCCTCCATCTCGTCAGCCGTATGCGTGTGCGTAACAGTTTACCAGTTACTCAAGTCCGTGCAAAAGATGAGTTATACAAAGTGTTCTGAGTATGCTGGTTTATTGGTCTCTCTGGCATGGATCCACATGACCCACAATGTTGCAGTGAACACAACTACTCAGCTCATCTCTAATGAAACAACAGAAATGTCAACAGACATATCCCCTCTGTTCAATGCTGTACACACCAGCATGCGTGTTCCAGACTACTCCACCCATAATTCCCTTCCGCTCGTTCTACAATTTACGTCCTTACAACATTAAAGGAACAGCTCCCTATTACCCCTTTGTTCCACAACACTACCCCCACTCTGGATGGTAATTAACTATAACACCTATCCAGCAGCCCTTGCATAACAGCATAAAATGTGTCAACATTTAACAGTGCAAATAACCAAAGAAATACATCCAACATACTGCCTCCTTCTTTCTTTTTCTGAGGCAACTCCACTTGATGGAGCACAGTCCATGTTAGCGAACTCCACTCAATAGAGATACTAGCCTTCGTAATCCAGCCCCGAGTGACAGTGTAACCCAGGTTACCAACACTCAGATGAGCTGGGAGTAGTTATGTTCATGAGCTCTGAAATATCCAATAAGAGCATATTGTATATATAAGAATTGACCAATCACAAGTGAGAACGTTAGCATTTTTTTTCTTCCTCACGTGATTGGTGCGTGCGCGCTCTCTCTCGCTCTCTTGCTTCGTTGGAACAGAAGCGAACGGAGGTGTTTCAGTTCTCTCCGATTGATATGGAAAAAAATTGATTAATCAAGTAGCAATATTTGATTAAAACACGAGTGATAATCATTTAAAGATGCTGTATCGAGACTAGAAGCAAAGTTGATAAAAATAAGAGACTCTTGAGTCGTTTAGAATTTTGATTGCAGAGAGGAGGCCTCGTTTTAATGCATACGGGGTTATCCATTAATTAAGTGTTTCATAAAGAAGCAAAAGACGTTTTCGATCGAAAATCAATTTAAGGAAGTTGAGGATTGAAAGACGAGTGGAAACTGAGTTTGAACTACAAGAGATTAAGACAATCGATCTCATCCGTGGTCTTGGTGAGTTAACTATTTCATGTGTTACTCTGTACACATAAGTGAAAAATGAGAAAAGATGCTGTTATTGGGTAATTGATTGTGAACGTTTTTTTTCCTTCTCCCTTGTAAGACTACATGGGATACATTTTATGTTTTTGTATACATTTGAAAAAAATGTAATTGTAATTTTGTCACTTTGTTAGACGTAGTTATATGTGCTTGTTCTGAAAATGATATTCAGAATCAGAATCAGAATCAGAATGAGCTTTATTGCCAGGTATGTTTACACATACAAGGAATTTGTTTTCGTGACAGAAGCTCCGCAGTACAACAGAATGACAGCGACAGAACATAAAACACATAATAAAAGAATAAAAAATACAAATATGTAGACAGTGAATGACAATATACAAATGACAATTGTAGGCAGGTATATTACAAAGTGAAGATATGTATGTACATATATATTGTGTGCAAAATTTAAGTGTATACTAAGTATGTGTGTTAGATAAATAAAGTGTGTGTGTATATAAAGTGTAGTGTGTTCGCCATTATTGTCAGCTGTTCATAAGATGGATTGCCTGAGGGAAGAAACTGGTCCTGTGTCTGGTCGTTCTAGTGCTCAGTGCTCTGTAGCGTCGACCAGATGGCAACAGTTCAAAGAGGGAGTGTGCTGGATGCGAGGGGTCCAGAGTGATTTTGACAGCCCTTTTTCTCACTCTGGATAAGTACAGTTCTTGAATAGATGGGAGAGTTGAACCGATGATTCGCGCAGCAGTCCGGACTACCCTTCTGTAGTCTTCTGAGGTCAGATTTAGAAGCTGAGCTGAACCAGACAGTTACTGAAGTGCAGAGGATGGATTCAATGATGGTGGAGTAGAACTGTTTCAGCAGCTCCTGTGGCAGGTTAAACTTCCTCAGCTGGCGGAGAAAGTACAACCTCTGCTGGGCCTTTTTTACGATGGAGTCAATGTGAATGTCCCACTTCAGGTCCTGAGAGATGGTGGTTCCCAGGAACCTGAATGACTCCACTGCAGTCACAGGGCTGTTCATGATGGTGAGTGGGGGGAGTGCAGGGGGGTTTCTCCTGAAGTCCACGATCATCTCCACTGTTTTGAGCGTGTTAAGCTCCAGGTTGTTGAGACTGCACCAGACAGCCAGCTCTTTTACCTCCTGTCTGTAAGCAGACTCGTCACCGTCCTGAATGAGGCCGATGAGTGTGGTGTCATCTGCAAACTTCAGGAGCTTGACAGAGGGGTCCTTAGATGTGCAATCGTTGGTGTACAGGGAGAAGAGCAGTGGGGAGAGAACGCAGCCCTGGGGAGCTCCGGTGCTGATTGTACGGGTGCTGGATGTGTATTTTCCCAGCCTCACTAGCTGCTGCCTGTCTGTCAGGAAGCTGTTGATCCACTGACAGACGGAGGTGGGCACGGAGAGCTGATTTAGTTTGGGCAGGAGGAGGTTTGGGATGATCGTGTTGAAGGCCGAGCTGAAGTCCACAAACAGGATCCTCACATAAGTCCCCGGTCTGTCTAGGTGTTGCAGAACATAATGCAGTCCAATGTTTACTGCATCGTCCACAGACCTGTTTGCTCTGTAGGCAAACTGAAGAGGATCCAGCAAGGGCCCAGTGATGTCCTTCAGGTGGGCCAGCACCAGTTTTTCAAATGACTTCATGACTACAGACGTTAGAGCCACAGGCCTGTAGTCATTTAGTCCTGTAATTTTGGGTTTCTTAGGGATGGGGATGATGGTGGAACGTTTGAGGCATGAAGGGACTTCGCACAGCTCCAGCAATCTGTTGAAGATCTGTGTGAAGATGGGGGCCAGCTGGTCAGCACAGGATTTCAGACAGGCTGGTGTAACACAATCTGGGCCTGGTGCTTTTTTCCTTTTCTGCTTCCGGAAGACCTGGCGCACCGCATCCTCGCTGATCTGAATTGCAGGTATGGGGGAGAGGGGGGATGCAGGAGGTGAGAATGGTGAGAGTGCTTGATTGGAGAGGTGTTCAGGATGGGTTGCAGGAGCTGTTAATGGTGTGAACGGTAGTTTGGAGAGGCATTCAGGGCTGGTTGCAGGAGTTGTGAAGGGTGTGAATGTTTTTGTGGGGAGGCGTTCAGGGCAGGTGATGGGTGTTCTTTCAAACCTGCAGTAAAACTCGTTCAGATCGTCTGCCAGTCGTAGATTCTCTACAGTGCTGGGGGGTGGTGTCTTGTAATTGGTGATCTTCTTTAGACTTTTCCACACTGATGCGGAGTCGTTGGAAGTGAACTGAGTCCTTATTTTTTCAGAATAATTCCTCTTTGCCACTTTGATCTCCTTTTCCAATGTGTATTTAGCCTGTTTATACAAGACATTGTCCCCCTTCACGTAAGCATCTTCTTTGGCCTGACGGAGCTGTCTGAGTTTTGCAGTGAACCACGGTTTGTCATTATTGTAAATTAGTTGAGTCTTTGTAGGAATACACATATCCTCACAGAAACTGATATATGAGGTTACGGTCTCTGTGAGTTCATCCAGATCGGTGGCAGCAGCTTCAAAAACACTCCAATCAGTGAGGTCAAAACAAGATTGTAAATCCTGCTCTGCTTCGTTAGTCCATCTTTTTACAGTCCTTGATACAGGTTTAGCTGATTTTAGTTTCTGCCTGTAGGACGGTATAAGATGAACCAGAAGGTGATCAGAACGTCCCAAAGCTGCTCGTGGAACAGAGTGAAATGCATCCTTTATTGTGGTGTAACAGTGATCCAATATATTACTGTCTCTTGTGGGACATGTAACATGCTGTCTGTATTTTGGCAGTTCACGGGACAGATTGGCTTTATTAAAGTCCCCGAGAATGATTAAAACAGAGTCAGGGTGTTGTTGTTCTGTCTCTGTGATCTGATCAGCGAGTTTCTGTAAAGCTGAGCTCACATGCGCTTGAGGATGGATGTAAACACTGACCAGAATGAACGAGTGAAACTCCCGCGGCGAATAGAACGGCTTGCAGTTAATGAAGAGTGTTTCGAGATTTGAGCAGCACGTCTTCTTTAACACAGTTACATCTGTACACCACCGTTCATTGATGTAAAAGCATGTCCCGCCGCCGCGCGATTTCCCAGTGGATTCTGATTCACGATCCGCTCTAAACAGCTGAAAGCCCGGCAGATGGAGCGCGCTGTCCGGTATGGTGTCATTCAGCCAGGTTTCCGTGAAACACAGAGCAGCAGAGTGTGTGAAATCCTTATTAGTCCGAGAAAGCAGAAGGAGTTCGTCCGTTTTGTTGGGTAGAGAGCGGAGATTTGCCAGATGGATGCTAGGCAACGGCGTTCGAAATCCGCGCTTCCTGAGTCTGACGAGCGCTCCCGCTCGCTTCCCCCGTCTGCGCGTCCTGAAGCGCTTGATCAGCGCCGCCGCTCCTCCGATAACAACGTTCACTAAAACATCTGAATAATTGAAATCCGGAAAAACATCTTGTGGTGCATTCTGCCGAATGTTCAGCAGTTCTTCCCTGGTGAAACTGATGGCAGGAATATAACTAAAGACAGGACAACTTAACAAAAACATATGCGGAGCTCGTCACGGAGGCAGCCATCCTGTATCGGCGCCAGCGGATACAGCGGATAATAATGATGATTTTATGACCTTGTTATTCAAGGTCAGGTTTTTTTTTCCTTGTTTTCTTTTACTTCAGGTTCGAGTTCATTATTGCCTTATCGAGTGTGTGCTGATACATCTGAGATGACGCTGTTTGGAGATCGATGTTTCACGGAATGGAGTCTCTGAATTTCGTCCAAACTCTCATGTTCACGGAGGGAGTAAGGACTGGCGAGCCACAAGGAGTTTCCAACAAGTGCTACTGAATGACATCGACATTGCTGTGTTGAACTGGACGGTAGGAAAGTAAATTAGCAGGACAAACAGCGCATTTCAAAATTCTCTTTGGAAGGATCTAATTGGAAGAGACTGAGTGACTAACTATTCTGTTGTGATTACTGAATTCAGCCACATTCACAAGTTTGTGAATGAAACCTCAAGTACTGAAACACAAAATTTGAAGATCAAGCTGTGAAATTATTATTTTTTTCTCTCTTACTTGATCAAGGGTATTTGCTTACATGTGTTTATATATATTGTTTTTTTTTTAATTGAGAGAAGAAAGGGTAATTTATTCCTTGAAATACAGAAAGTGTATCCAGTAAGGGTTAAGTGTAAAATTTACTGGAATCAAAGTTTCACTCAAAGAGGTGAGCACAGAGTCATTGATACATTTTTTTTTTTGTCAGAACAAAAGTTTAATTTTTGTAATTTTTTTATTTTTCATTTTTATTAAATGGTACACAGTACTAAAGAGTACACAAAGGGTTAACTTCTCATTTACTGATGAAAAGTTGTGTTTGAAGAGGGATTGAAGTTGAGTTTTCTGAGTTTTCATTTGAAGCCCTTGAAATCTGTAGAGGGAAAGAATATATTGTCACAGCCACTTGCAGTAAAATAGGTTTACTTTTCATTGGTTGAGAAATAACGCATTGTGTTTTTTTTTTAAGAATTTGTATTTTTTTTATTATTTTTTTTTTTTCTCTCATTCTTACAATTGTGGATTTCAATTGAGGCAAATTGATGCTTTTTGACAAATAACACTTGAGTTAATCATCTTACCGTGTCTGTGTGATTCATTGTTGTTGTTGAGATCCTTATTCTCCGTAGGCGAACCAGAATCTCTGAACACTGGCCATATTCAGAACCCATCGTGTCTGCAGTACTTGGTGCAGCGGGTTACAACAGGGTAAACAGTCCAGTGACAGAGGGTAGCATGGTGCTTGGATGGAAAAAAGGATGGCATAAAAGTTAATTGCACAGTCCCTTTTTGGAGTCTTCCACATTGCCCCTTTTGAAGGAGGGAATAGCAGATGAGCGTTTACACACAAAAGTTTTAATAATAATAATACTTTGTTGATGATGAACTCACCCATAGGCACAACAAATAACATTCCCTGGGGTCAACATAGGAAATAAAAAATAATAATAATGCAACACTAATTCTCTTTTAACAGTAGAACAGTTGGTATGTTTGTCAAAGTCTCTTTTCCTCGAGCATCAGTTTGTCCAGTCACCAAACCACTTTG
The DNA here is from genome assembly GCF_003368295.1 of Carassius auratus. NCBI lineage: Eukaryota > Metazoa > Chordata > Actinopteri > Cypriniformes > Cyprinidae > Carassius > Carassius auratus. The sequence continues at coordinate 14,410 of NW_020528458.1, forward strand.
GTGGTCTCTTAACTCGTTGCGGCCTACCCCCGATTTGGCCGTTAACAGTCCATGGTTGACTTGGTTGCACCGTGCTACCTTCTCCGCACTGCACATTTCTACCCTCCTGCTTAGTCATTGACACATCAAGTACAGGCTCCTGCTCCATGCCGCTGTCATTTACAGTTTCCTCTGCAAAGAGGTGAGTGAGGCCAAGGTCAAGGTCACTAAAGTTAGCTCCAAGACTGGGAGTAGGAACCTCCTCGGGTTGCCAGGCTTCCAAACTTTTCAACACCAAGCCATTTTCCAGAGGTTGTCGGGAATGATACAGCTTGAGCTTATTGTGATGAACGACCTTCACTTTTGTCTTTGGACCCTTCTGGATTTTATAAACCATATCATCCAAGTGTCCCAGAACGAAGTAAGGACCCTCATAAGCAGGTAGAAACTTCCTGATCTTATTTTCACCCTTTTAGTCCCTTTTATGATGTACCAGACAGCATCAACGACCTTATAATGTGTCCTCGCCACATTCTTGTCATATTGCTTTTTGGCACGTTCAACGGAACGACCCAGTTGCTCTCTGGCAATTTGATGTGCCAACTCCAACCTTTCTCTCATTTCAGCAACATATTGTGGGGGAGTAGGAGCTGAGTTTTCACTAAGAGGCAGCCCTACAACTAGATCAGCAGGCTCCATCAACTCCCGGCCAAATAGCATCATGTTTGGGGTGAAACTAGTGGAGCTATGCTTGGTAGCTCGGTAAGCCATCACATCCATGGGAACCATGAGATCCCAGTCCCAGTGACACTGCTCTGAAGTGGTAGCCAGTATTTTCTGGAGAGTGGCGTTAAATCGCTCCACTTGTCCATCCGACTGGGGACAGAAAGGTGTCGTTCGAGTCTTCTCAATTCCTAGTAATTCACACATCGCTTGGAAAACACAAGATTCGAAGTTGGAGCCTTGGTCACTATGCAGTGTCGCTGGTGCTCCATAGCGACAGACCTATTCAGTAACTATAACCTCCACAATAGTGACCGCCTGGTCGTTGGGTAGGGGGTAGACTTCCACCCACTTAGTGAAATAGTCCTGCACCACAAGAATATAACTGTTGAATCGTTCTGTTTCATTCATGGGACCCATCAAATCGACGGCAATCCTCTCCATTGGAGCCCCCACCCGATGATGCCCATTGGCGCTTGCGGGGTCTTTGTGGGTCGAGCCTTCGTAGCACAGCTGGCATACGTGCGACACCAGAGTGTAACATCCTCCCGCATCTGGTACCAGTAATACCATGACTGTAATCGGGACAGCGTCCGCTCCACCCCGAAGTGTCCACCCACTGGTCCATCGTGCATCTGATGCATGACATCCTTCCGAAAGACTTTTGGCAAGATAATTTGAGGATAAAACTCTGGGCCCTCCATCAGGTAGAAACGCCTTACAAAGATGCCATCTTTTAGATACAATCTCTTCCACTGGCTCCAGTAAGCTTTAGTCGCCGGTCCATTAGGCAACACATCACCCCAGGGGGCCGTTCCCCACCTTCCTCCATCCACCTTTTGATTGGGGCAATATCACTGTCTGTTGCCTGAGCGGAGCGAAGTTCCTCAGCAGTCCACCCTAGGAATGGAGCAGTATTTGCAGCCTGATGACAGACCTGTGGGTTACTGGAAGAAGGTTTCTTTAAAGCTGCAGGCACAATTTGAACGACATGGTCTCCTGGATAGCACATATGCATTTTCATGTTGGTGCCCAGGCCGATGCACAACCTTGAAATCATACTCTCCAAGCTTTTCCAACCACCGAGCCAACTGTCCTTCTGGTTCTTTCATATTTATCAGCCACTGCAGACTACTATGATCTGTCTGCACAACAAAAGGTCTGCCCAAAAGATATTGAAGGAAATGTGCTGAGAACTCCACCACAGCCAACAACTCTCTCCGTGTGGTGCAATAATTCCGCTCCGTCAGTGTCAATCCTCGACTGCCATGTTGAAGTTGGGATAACACAGCTCCGATTCCAAAATTGCTGGCGTCCGTATCGAGAATGAGGTCACCATGATCCATAGGATACCCCAGAACAGGAGCGGTGGTGAGTAGCTCCTTCAGTTTTTCAAATTCTTGATTACTTTCAGGGGTCCATTGAAATCTGGCATTCTTTCGCAACAGATCATGAAGGGGCTTGGCCACTGTGGCAAAATCTATGACAAAGAGCCGGTAGTAAGATGCTAAACCAACGAATTTCAGATTTCATTAACACTTGAAGGCTGTGACCATTTTTTAATCTTTTCCACCTTCTGAGGATCAGTGGCGATGCCTTCCTCTGAAACTACATGACCCAGATAGATCACCTGGCGGCGGAAGAGGCAGCACTTAGCAGGTTTCAACTTGAAGTTGGCCTGGCGCAACCTTTCGAGTACCTGTGCTAGGCGCTGAATCATTTCTTTGGCATCCCTCCCCAGAACAATTATGTCATCCAAATAGACTAAGCAAATTTCCCATTGTAGTCCAGCCAGGACCCGATCCATTAAGCGCTGGAACGTCGCTGGAGCGTTGCACAGCCCAAATGGCATCATGTTCCGTTCGAATAGCCCCTTCCTGCTGCAGAACGCAGCAGCCTGCCGTGGCCTCGGAGTCAACTCCACCTGCCAATAGCCTGAAGCTAGATCCAGGGTGCTAAACCATTTTGCCATAGACAAAGTGTCCAAGGTATCCTGGATTCGCGGAAGGGGGTAAGCATCCTTAATAGTGCATTCAAAAAGTATTTGGATGTCATGTTGTACCAGATTGGTGCAACCAAGGTCCATCTGTCCAGCCGAGAAAACATCACCATAAGTGTTAAGGAGTTCTGCTAGCTCTTCTTGATCCAATTTCCCAAGATGCACTATACTCTCAGTATATAAAGACTGCAAGTGACTTGGAACAGTTGTGGTGGTTGTGCTTGCGATTGGCAGCTCAGAGTTGGCAAACTTTACGACATTTGCAGGCTGTAGAAACCCGGCAATGGCCCCCTTCCTTACTTGCACGGCCTCGGTGCCCGGTATATACAGTCTTATTGGAATCTGTTTATTGGGATGAGCATCAACTACAATCCGTGCCACCAACACTCTGTGTTTCTCCATAAACCCTTTTGTTGGACTCAGTAACACATTGCCCTGCACAGGCTCTCGGAAATGTGCATTTCCTGGCACAATAAATTCACGTCCTGCTTCCAGAACAGCGGTGCGTGCTATTCTTACAATGTGTGCCCTGGGTTTATTTTTGGGATTTTAGTAAGGTATCTGCTCCCTGAACAGTACAATTTTCTGACTGCCAAAGTCGAGACGTGCTCGTGCTTGTTCCAGGAACGGATGTCCAAGAATTGTTTCTGTGTCCTCTGTTACATCGGCTACAATAAAGTTAATGCTGACTGTGTGTGTTCCGACCTTTATCGGCACATGGACCTACCCAAGAACATTCACATTTATAGGGCCTATTCCTTGCAGAGCCTGTATTGTCGATAGTTCAAGTGGGGGTCGAACTCCTTCATTAATAGCCTCATAGCAGTGACGGGGTAGCACATTCCTTCTCGCTCCGCTGTCCAAGAGAGCACATAGCTCCATGCTGTATAACAGTGTGTGTATACACATCTCAGGACCAGCGCCCTTTACCTGGAGAACGGTGAAAGTAGGTTGGATGTCAGCAGAATGGTGTAGTACTGGAGTTACACGAGGCAGATCGAGCCTGGGTGAAGGGCAGTTCCGTCTCATGTGTCCAATGCCTTGGCAGTTGTGGCATACAATCTCTCCCCAATTAATTTTCCCTCATTTTTTTAATCTTAACTGGTGCGGTTTGGATTCCATTCTGAATGCTTTCTGTCTCTGATCAGAGTGTGGCAACACTGAACCCTCTCCTTCACTTTCACTCGGTTCTGGGCATTCACGGACTGCTGCAGCTCTGGCTCTCCGTTCAATTGGCCTTGTGGCTGACTGCATGAGTTGTGTTACACTGGTGGCAGTTCGTCGTGTGGTCTCGTATCTATGAGCAATATCGTAAGCACGACCCAGCGTACATGGGCGCTCTTCCAGCAGTCTGTGCACAATGTCAGCGTCCCCCATGGCATTAGTGAACACTTCAACGCTGATGGAATCCTGCTCTCTTTCAGAGCGATCTGCATAGACAATGGAGACTTTCTCATAGATATCATCTCTTAGCACATGTAGCTTGCATGCTCGGATGACGGCCCGTACGCGGCATCCATTTCCTCCACAATGCGAACGTAATCCCATCTACCCGACCTGGGGTTTTTATGTATCACAGCACCTGCTGCTCCAACCAAACCAAACCTCATCTGTACAGTCATTGTCCTTTTAGACCAGTGATTAGCTCTGGCACAATCCTCAAAACTATTTAGAAACTCTCTCCACGACATTGAACAATCAAACTGACCTGGTCGGAGAGTAGGAATTCTTTCTCTTGGGGTACTGCATTCCTCTCCACTGTCAAATCATAGATCGTAACATGCCTGATGTGGTTTTCTTCCCTGCAGGCTGGGTCTAATAACCTCAGGAAAACAACTCTCATCAGCATTCATATAAGCAGTTCTATTTTCAGCGTCAACACAACACAACAGCAGCATCAGTCCGTGCTCAGCTTTCGAGAGAAAGTTAAATCTGTTGAGGTGTTTACAGAATGACCTGCCTGAGCTGTTACTATTGAACATCAACCACAAGTTTATCTTTAGGAACTGTTCTTATTACAGTACAAGTGTACTGTTCATTATATTTTAGCATAAGTGAAAATACATATTAGTTGTGAAAACTACTTGAATTTGAGTGGACCTTGTCGTGGAGAGACTCGGCTCACTCTCAGAAGAATCAGTCAAGAGACACAGAGACCCAGAAGTCAAAATGAGACTTTATTGAACAATGACATCAAAGCTGAAATGCCAGCCATTTATCTGAAATCATCTCTTATGAGGCTACTATTTTTATATAGTTTTATCATCACCCAATCAGCATATGGCCAGTTTTATATGTGTGTTACTACCCTCACAATCTACAATTATTCATTTACTCCTTTGATTCTCCTTTATTGTGGGATTTTACCTGTTGGTCTATTTTTAAAAATAACCTTTTATTTACACCTTAAAACCAGAGATCTCCAGAGGCACATACATTACACAAGAGCTGTCAACGGTTTAATAATCTTAGTGTACAACATACACATCACTCATCCTCCATACAGTTACAGCCATGTGACCATGAGGCCTTCAAAACACATCTGGCTTTTAGAACATTTAGAAAACTTGCCTTGGATAAATAAAATATTTAATCAATATTACCAAGAGAAAAATCAAACAGCACTTCTCCATCACGCACTGGCATTGTCTCACTATAAAGCAGCATTTAAACAATCAGTTGATCAGATCAGAGGAAGTACACAAACACAGGAGGAGCTGAGAGTATTTAAAGAAAGAGTTGAGATCATATAATGAAGGGGAAGACTGACAGAAAGAGAAGATGGCTGATAAGTGTCACTTGTGTCTGCTGGGACTGATCTTTCTCTCTACACTTCACACAGGTAAAACCATCTGTGTTTTCTCTTCAAGACATTTAGTAAATTAATCTGAGAAAATAATTAATCTGGACATGATCAGGTTCTTATTGTCCACTTTCATTCTATGATCTCAGAGTTGTGTCGTGCTGCAGAACATACTGCTGATACTGGATATAAGTGTGTATGTGCGTAAATATCTACACACCGTAGGAACATTTTAGACCATGTGGCCTAACGGAGGTGTTGATGTCGTATGAAGTCATCTCCACAACATTATAAAAAATACCACTGTATCTGAAGGATACAACTTGAAGAAAACAAAGATTTGCACCATTCATTTTTAATATACTGTGTCAGTGATGTGCTGAGTTAGACAGTTGTATTTACACTGCAAGAAATACAGGCCTATCTGTTTCCACTAAAAATAGCTAAAAGATTCTTATCAGCAAAACTGGATAAATTCCATTTGATTTGAATAATTTTAAATAGTTTAAATACCATTTGTCCAGTGGAAAAGAATGAGATCAAATCTGTTCTAAAATATTTACCTGAGAATTGTTTTATACCATTATGCTTTAACTGGTAGATTTTTTCCAATGTAATGTGTATTCCATGAATGGTGTTAAACATGGTGTTACATGGATGGGAATATGCAAATAATTCATCTGCAAATGAGGTTATGCATATTAAAACTTAGCGTTGTAAGCTCCATATTTGGTGATTTTGGGAGGAGTCAGGGTGGAGATGCACGTACACACTATCTGCCAATGACTGGGATTTATAAAGGGATTTTGCACAGGTTCTGGCATTTTGTGCATATGAACTTTAGGATGAAATCTACAGAGAGATTAATAAATAAGATACTATGGCAGCTGCAAGCCAAATGCGTGTCCTAAGCAAATTGTAATTTTGTGCCTCATACACAATTATTATAAAAAAAGAAAAAAAAAAGAAAAAAAAAACCCTACTACTACTATAGAGGTCAAAATAGAAACTTTAATACAATATAAAAGTAAATAAATAAAAATAAATTTTAATTAAACTAAACAACAACTAAAATACAGTTAACTCCTATGGCTATGATTTATTAATACAGTTGTCTTATTGATTTTATAGTCTCAAGAATTAAGAAACCCCATAAAAGAAATAATAAGCAGTTTTACTATGATCAAACTATTTTAAAGGTACAGATGTAGGACCTGCCACGAGAGGGCACACTATCAAAACAATAACAATCGCGTGGTTTGATGACGCTAAGGGAGCGTGGAATGATGGGACTTGTTGTCTTCTACCCAACCGCTGACGGCCATCAATCAGACGGAAAGATAAAATATAGATTTAACTCGAGTTCAACAATTTGCGCAAGTAGATTACATAAAATGCATAGACGTGATCAGACGATGGAATCAGACGCATCCCCGTGCGGGTCTGGAGATGCGATGCCCTGCGTTTGGCGTATATGCCCCATAATACTAATCTTGTTGATTATTATAATAGCATACATTTTCTGTAAAGATACAAATCAAAACAACTCAACTGTCGAGTAAAACACAAGCGAGATCGGCATCTCTTTCTTGTTGAAGTTTGTCGCGAAGCTACTTCCGCATTTGCCACGACAATGTTGTCATGTGGTTTCTACGTCAGTAAAGGCGGTAACAAAGGGTAACTAACGTCATTGATAGGCAACTGCACTGCCCCGTGTCACTGTTTAGAATGGGAATTTTTTACTAGTTTTTTTACTCACAATTTACTAGTTGAAAACAATAGAGATATTGTTAGTAATCAGCTGGACAAAATATATAACACTAGCCTAGTGGTTCTTGGATATTTCACTGTAAATATCTTACAAATTGTACCTTTAAAGTACACTTCTGTTAGATATTTCATGTAACAGAAATCGCTTTTCAAAACCACAACAAATGACTAGTTTGGTTTAAAACATATATTGTCTCGAGATTTGTGATATTACAAATATCGATTAATGGGATGAGACCTGGTTGAGCTGCACTATAGAAGGCAGCGAGTGTTATACACTATGTTGAAGACACGCTTGCTTTCCCAAGGCAGACAAACTTAGCGTTTGAGAATCATCTGGGTTTATATTGCGCTCAAATTGATTTGATACTGATGCAATATTTACTCTGAAGCTCGCAGGTGGTTATTGTAAGGTGCATGACGTTTCCTGGCGTTTTACCAGGCGCCGAGTGGAGCCAATCTCAGCACACACTGGCCCAGCTTACCGGTCTCAGCACACACTGGCCCAGCTAACCGATCACACCACACACTGGTCCAGCTAACCAATTACAACACACACTGGCCCAGCTGACCGATCACAACACACACCGGCCCAGCTAACCTATCACAACACACACCGGCCCAGCTAACCGATCACACCACACACCGGCCCAGCTAACCAATCACAGCACACACTGGCCCGGCTAACCAATCACAGCACACGCCGGCCCAGCTAACCAATCACATCACACTCTGACCCAACTAACCATTAAAAGCACACACTGGCCAAGATAACCAATCACAGCACAAGATCAGGCTAGGCCTACATGTTTTTGTGGAGAAAAATGATTGAATCCACTGTTGATTGCTTCAGTGCATTCCTGCGCTCACTGATTGTGTGTCCAGCATTATAAACCACTGGTTCATTATTCTCATTTTTAACATGGTCAAAACTTTTCCAAACCTCAGACTTTGCTTAAGTAGCTGGTGCAACCAAAATGCAATCGCCAGAATCTACATTTCACTCAATCAGCATCCATTTTTGCATCTTTTTCCCGCTAATCGAAACACATCACATGACTGCTCATTTAAAGCGGAGTGCCCGAGCCCGCGAAAAATTATATAAAATAAGCCCCAACCCGACCGAACCTGTTGGGTCCGGACAAAGATCTTCAGCTCTACACAACACACACTGGTCCAGCTAACCAATAACAGCACACACTGGCCCAGCAAACCAATCACAGCACACACTGGCCCAGCAAACCAATCACAGCACACACCGGCCCAGCGAACCAAATACAACACATATTGGTCCAGCTAACCAATCCTCAAGACAATACTATTTAAACTGAACTGAGCTGAACGATGATATCAATGAAATTAATGATGAACCGAATTTAACTGAAAGTTTGCTACTGTCCTTTTGAATTGGCAAACTTTTTTCCTATTTGATATTGTAAGGCTGATTTGGCACAATCTGTATTGTTAAAAGTGCTATATAAATAATAATTATAATAAAAAATAATTTTAAAGGCTGTTGTTCGCTTAGTTTTCTTTTCATTACCAAAAAAAAAAAAAAAAAAAAAGTCGTCACCTTTATTTATATAGCTCTTTAAATAAAAAAAAAACATTGCGTCAAAGCAACTGACCAACATTCATTAGGAAAATAGTGTCAATAATGCAAAATGACAGTTAAAGGCAGTTCATCATTGAATACAGTGATGTCATCTCTATTCAGTTTAAATAGTGTCTGTGGATTCATTTGCAATCAAGTCAACGATATCGCTGTAGATGAAGTGACCCCAACTAAGCAAGGCAGAGGCGACAGCGGCAAGGAACCGAAACTCCTTCTGTGACAGAATGGAGAAAAAAACCTTGGGAGAAACCAGGCTCAGTTGTGGGGCCAGTTCTCCTCTGACCAGACGAAACCAGTAGTTCAGTTCCAGGCTGCAGCAAAGTCAGATTGTGCAGAAGAATCATCTGTTTCCTGTGGTCTTGTCCTGGTGCTCCTCTGAGACAAGGTCTTTACAGGGGATCTGTATCTGGGGCTCTAGTTGTCCTGGTCTCCGCTGTCTTTCAGGGCAGTAGAGGTCCTTTCTAGGTGCTGATCCACCATTTGGTCTAGATAAGTACTGGATCTGGTGACTGCAGTGACCCTCTGATCTGGATACAGACTGGATCTGGTGGCTACGGTGACCTCTGAATAAGAGAGAAACAGACAAATATTAGCGTAGATGCCATTCTTCTAATGATGTAGCAAGTGCATCGGGTGTTATGGGAAGTGTTCCCAGTTCCGGTTGACCTAATTAATGCAGTCTAAAAATCCTTGGATATTAAAAGCATTTGGATATTGATTTAGATATTAAAAGCATATTAGTATGTTATGTGTAAGCCAGGTTAAATAGATGGGTCTTTAATCTAGATTTAAACTGCAAGAGTGTGTCTGCCTCCCGAATAATGTTAGGTAGGTTATTCCAGAGTTAAGGCAACAAATAGGAAAAGGATCTGCCGCCTGTAGTTGATTTTGATATTCTAGGTGTTATCAAATGCTAGAAACATGGCTATCTAAGGATAGATTGCGATCAAATAGCACACCTAGGTTCCTAACTGATGACGAAGAATTGACAGAGCAGCCATCAAGTGTTCTAGGTCATTACATGCAGAGTTTTTAGGTCCTATAATTAACACCTCTGTTTTTTCAGAATTTACCAGTAAGAAATTACTCGTCATCCAGTTTTTTATATCGACTACGCATTCCATTAGTTTTTCAAATTGGTGTGTGTGTGTGTATATATATATATATATATATATATATATATATATATATATATATATATATATATATATATATATATATATATGTGTCGTCCGAGTGATTCAGAATTCACAGTATGTCTAAACTGGGTTCAGAGATGATCTCTGCTCTACTGCGGTCTAACTCACATGTTTCCAAACCTCAACAGTGAGATCACAGATCTGAAACACTGCAGCTGCTATAATTAATACTCTATCTTAGTTACGAAAGTAGAATGGCTTTCAACCATCTCAAGATTGTAAGTAGTTCTTCACTTTGGACTACATGCAAAACATTTCTGTAAAACTTTATATGGAATATGATCCCATAATCACTATTATCATAATCATCTGCAGAAATACATCAATGAGCTGTACATGTTCACTGATGGAAGTGTGGAGACAGCAGTGAGCAGATTCTCTCCTGACATTTAAAATCGTGAATTCCTCGAGGAGCGTGGGTCTGGTTTAGATTTAGACCGATATCATAGTACTGAGACTGCTCTCCTTTGAGTTACAAATGATCTGCTCTTATCATCTGATCGTGGGTGTATCTCTCTATTAGTTTTATTGGATCTTAGTGCTGCGTTTGACACAATTGACCACAACATTCTTTTGCATAGACTTGAACACTTTGTTGGCATCAGTGGAAGTGAATTAGCATGGTTTAAATCGTACTTATATGACCGCAATCAGTTCGTAGCAGTGAATGAAGATTTATCATATCGATCACAAGTATGTAGTACCTCAAGGCTCAGTACTAGGACCGCTACTCTTCCCGCTTTAGATGTTACCCTTGGGAGATATCATCAGGAAACATGGTGTTAGCTTTCACTGTTATGCTGATGATACTCAGCTCTATATTTCTTCGCGGCCTGATGAAACACACCAATTTGAAAAACTAATGGAATGCATAGTCGATATAAAAAACTGGATGACGAGTCATTTCTTACTGCTAAATTCTGAAAAAACAGAGGTGTTAATTATAGGACCTAAAAACTCTGCTTGTAATAACCTAGAACACTGTCTAAGACTTGATGGTTGTTCTGTCAATTCTTCGTCATCAGTTAGGAACCTAGGTGTGCTATTTGATCGCAATCTTTCCTTAGAAAGCCACGTTTCTAGCATTTATGTTATATATATAGCAAATGTTAATCCATGAATTTATGACCTCAAGGTTAGATTATTGTAATGATTTATTGGGTGGTTGTTCTGCACGCTTAGTAAACAAACTACAGCTAGTCCAAAATGCAGCAGCAAGAGTTCTTATTAGAACCAGGAAGTATGACCATATTAGCCCGGTCCTGTCAACGCTGCATTGGCTCCCTATCAAACATCGTATAGATTTTAAAATACTGCTTATTACTTATAAATCCCTGAATGGTTTAGCACCTCAGTATTTGAAAGAGCTTCTTTCACATTATAATCCTCTACGTCCGCTACGTTCTCAAAAGCCATTTGATAATACCTAGAATATCAAAATCAACTGCGGGCGGCAGATCCTTTTCCTATTTGGCGCCTGGAATAAACTCTGGAATAACATACCTAACATTGTTCGGGAGGCAGACACACTCTTGCAGTTTAAATCTAGATTAAAGACCCATCTCTTTAACCTGGTTTACACATACTAATATGCTTTTAATATCCAAATGCATTAAAGGATTTTTAGGCTGTATTAACTAGGTAAACCGGAACCGGGAACACTTCCCATAACACCCTATGTACTTGCTACATCAGAAGAAGAATGGCATCTACGCTAATATTTGTCTGTTTCTCTCTTATTCCAAGGTCACCGTAGCCACCAGATCCAGTCTGTATCCAGATTGGAGGGTCACTGCAGTCACCCGGATCCAGTACGTATCCAGACCAGATGGTGGATCAGCATCTAGAAAGGACCTCTACATCCCTGAAAGACAGCGGAGACCAGGACAACTAGAGCCCCAGATACAGATCCCCTGTAAAGACCTTGTCTCAGAGGAGCACCAGGACAAGACCACAGGAAACAGATGATTCTTCTGCACAATTTGACTTTGCTGCAGCCTGGAATTGAACTACTGGTTTCGTCTGGTCAGAGGAGAACTGGCCGCTCAACTGAGCCTGGTTTCTCCCAAGGTTTTTTTCTCCATTCTGTCACCGATGGAGTTTCGGTTCCTTGCCGCTGTCGCCTGCTTAGTTGCTTAGTTGGGGTCACTTCATCTACAGCGATATCGTTGACTTGATTGCAAATAAATGCACAGACACTATTTAACTGAACAGAGATGACATCACTGAATTCATTGATGAACTGCCTTTAGCTTTCATTTTGCATTATTGACACACTGTTTTCCTAAAGAATGTTGTTCAGTTGCTTTGACGCAATGTATTTTGTTTAAAGCGCTACATAAATAAAGGTGACTGACTTTGACTTTGGTTGAGAGAGTCTTGAGTATCATGAGAAGTTTCTCATCCTCATGTCTTCATCAGATGGTCAGTTTGACAGAATTGCAGCAGCTAATTCTGTTTTCCTCCAGCGTGTGCTCAATGTTGTTATGTCATGAAATACAGTACCTCTGTCTTCTGATGATCTCTGTCACTTGGAGAGAAACATTTACACCCTTGAATGTGTGGAAACGTTCAAGTTCCTCATTCATGCATCTTGTTTGACAGACAGCAGTGTTCTCAGAATCAGCACTGACTGTCTTTCTTCTGAAGAAACAGGGATAAGGCCTGAAGGGTCATCAACATCTCCACCAAAAGTGGGGCGGTCGTGGCCTAATGGTTAGAGAGTCAGACTCATAACCCAGGGCTCATCAGTGAGTCCATGAAGATCTGAAGATGACTCTCTGTAATACGTTGTACAGCATCATGGAGTGTAAGACCTAACTCTTGTTTCATACAGTGACTGAGGGTCAGGTTAGGGTTTATATTCTCCCCTGTATCGGTCCATCAGAGCAGCAACAGTGAGGGCTATGGTGTCTCTTTCTAATCAAAGACACCTGATTCAGTCATCAGCTGGTTAGTAGAGACTCCAGAGGTAGAGACGTTCAGTGTGTGCAGTGTTGGGGAGGCTGCTGAACAGGTCTGGGATCTGCTGGTCAATATAAACATGAAGAAATGTGTAGATCTGTGCTATAGCTACATCAATCTCCTCGGTCCTCAGTGGCGGTTCTAGGATTTTTCTGGACTAATTTAGGACTAATTTGTGCTGTGTCCAAGCAAACACAGCACTTCTGTGATGTTCTGATTTGCAATGATCTCTAAAGCCACCATTTCTGCACAGTTCTTTTTTCCAATTAAAGAACGCTGATTCTGACCTGAATATAGACATTGGGATATTTGGGAGCGAAAAGTGGCAACAAGGGTAGCAAAAACAGAGTCTCTAGAGACAGAATACTCCAGCCACGTAAACAAATGTACTGCCTTCTTGTTTCCATGGCGACGCGTTGTACTTGTCATGTCAATATATTTGGTAGCTTAAACACTTTTATGTCGACCGTGTTAGTTGATCTATACTGAATGATGGGTGCCGCCATGTTGGTTCGCTCTGAATCAGAGCTGTGGGATTTACAACACTCACATTCATCCTCTCCTCCCGAATCACGTTGAAGTAGGTCTCCGGTAAACTCGGAGAAGGGCAGAGTAAACTTTATAGTTATCTACACAATCTGTATATGATATCAATAAAAAACATGAAGTCAGATTATATTTGCAAGGATCATTATTGCTGTTTTCATAGACAGCAGGGTGTATTTTACAAACTGTAAATGTATGGTTTTGCTAGTACTTATGTGTGTTTAAACGTCTTAAACCAAAAATAAGCATTAAATGTTTGAAATCACTGAATATTTCTGATAATATGACCTGCGCTCGGCGCATCCAATCTGGCTAAGCGCCAGTCAAAGCACGAAAGCGTATTTAAGTTCAGCAGTTGATTGCGTGACGCACTCAAAGTTCTAATCATAGTATCAAACCGTTGTGATCGTACGCTTCAGGAACCAGCCAAGACTGATCACACCGGTGTGATCATATGCATTAAGGAGTTAGCAGTTTTATTGGTTTACTTCAACAATGCTTCCAGTGCTCCTTCCACAATTTAGTTAACAAACCTAAAATAAGTGAGAGCAGCAGCTAAATATCCTCTCATATTTTAATGACAACAAACAAGAGGATTTGTGACTCACCAAGAATTGTCTCCAAATTGGATAGATAGATGGATACTTTTTTTTCCGCATACTGGCATAACGTCAGAGAATATTCTGGTATCGCTCAAGCCAAAGCCATTCATATCATATCGATATCTGCTAGATAGCTGTGAAAGCTGAGACTTTATAAGAAATCACAAGTTTAAATAATTCTTATTAAGTTTTAACTTATATTTCCGTTTATACCATAAACTAAATTGTGTTATGAGCACAATATGTACAGTGAGCACTTTGACTGTCAGGATTATTGATGGAGCTAAAACATCTCTCTTTAATTTCATTAACGTTACTTATTTACAAACAGTGCTTTAAGTGGGCTGGTACGCACCGGTACACAGTACCGCCACTTACAAATTTAGCTCTTCAGCGTACCGCCACCTCTCCGTGTGCCCATAACGTGCTTTTAGCGTACCGGTAAGCTCATTTAGACATCTGTTTTAATAGAGTTTTTCATCTTTTGCCTGCGCTGCCGCTTTTCAGAGCCCCCTTCACAATGCATGCTTCCTAATTCGTGCCACTGAGAGCAGAGACTATAGTACCCACACACCCTTGAAATTAACAAGTGATAACTGCGTGCATTGTTTTTGCCGCTGATATCGCTGCAGGTCAGATGCAAGCTAATGAAGTAATGCAGTAGCTCTTTCAGGTAGAGTGACCAGACGTCCCCAAAAACCCGAAACCCGAATCTGGCCCTAATTGTCCTGAAAATTATACCAAAGCAAAATCTTGAGTAGTTATTGTCTGATAAACATTAAAAACTGTCTGCGGAGGTTGAGTCGTCCTGCAACCAGCCCCTGCCGGCTGCTCATTGGCTGCAGCATCTTTTTTCTATAAGTTCTAAAAAAATACCGTAGGCGGCTAGGCACGAATTTAGATATTAATTTATCTGATTAATCTATATGCACAAAGACAATACAACCTTTTTGTCCCCTTTTTGTTTTAAATCTTGATGAAGAGATCACAAGATGCTGCAGCTGAGAGGAGGACAGTGATGCACGCGTACAGGAGTGATTGACAGTTCGCTGTGTACCGGCACCTCTTTTGGACCACTTAAAGCACTGTTTACAAAGATCAAGTTTATCATCACTTGATTATACAAATTTAATCAATTTTCATAAAACTAAGAACTGATTATGTGTATTATTATTATTATTATTATTATTATTATTATTATTATTATTATTATTATTATTCCCATTTAGTAAATTGCAAACAGAATAAGGAAAGCCTTAAGAAAGCTGAAGAAATCTGTTCTCTGCATTTCCAAGTGACAAGACTATACCTCCACAGACTAATGTTGTAAAGGTAATTTTTATAACAATTTAATTAATATAATGACCTTGTTACATGTTTTTGTAGTTTTTGTCACGCGCTATATGAATGTAAGGAATTATTAATTATTATTATTTAAATATAACCAGTTTCTTCAGTCAACCATAATACTATAGACTGCATTTACAATGATTTATACAGGCTGTATAATGCTGATCATTTACTGTATGTGTCTTTACACAAAAACTACATAATGTAAATAACCTAGAAATGAAAAACACAGGAACTGCAATAACAGCTGCAATATCATGGCACTTTTTTATTATTGCAATTGATGTTGTAATAATGATTATTAATATTGATTAATAGAAAGTTTTTTTTTTGTTGTTTTGTTGAGGGGAGCATCTCATATTCTGGTCTGTGTTAAACATAACTATACTTTGACACTTTGTTGTATAACATAAACTGCACTCACACTCCAAACATTCCTATGTATTAACAAATATAGAAAAAATAACAACGTTTTCTGCATGGGTGTGTATAATGTGCATTGTAGAACAAAGTGTCAAGCATTTTCAAGTTTTTTTTTTTTTTACATTAATTTATTCATTAATTGAATAAAATAAAAAATCTTGAGGGAAGCGGTGCAGAATTAGTCTTTATTGGTCATCACAACTAAACCAGTCTATTCCCAGGGAAACCTAGCACTAAAAACTGAACTGAAATATGTAATATGTGTGTGTGCACGTGTATATATTATTTAGGGGGGTGCAGTGGATTAGACACATGCCTTTGGTGTGAGAGACCTGGGTTCGAATCCACTGTGAGACACCAATGTGTCCTTGCTATTATTCATCTATTGTTGTTCATTTATTTATGGTATTATTCATATTATACATATAATTTGTGCTATAATCTATTATATCACTTATGTTATTGTACTGTTGTACTCGCTTTTTATATTATTCACTTTACCTCAAGTTGTACTACATATACTATATACTATAACATATCACTTTTACTAAATTTTACTGTGTGCTGTATTACTGCATGATATTTTAATTTTCACTAGATCCATAAAGGCTTATCAGTTGCTTTGCTGTTATCTGTTGTGGAGTTTATCTGTAGGCTATAGAGTGCTATCAAATAAATAGCAGACTACAAGTGTGTCATTTTTTGTTTTGTATTTGCTGGTTGTATTCAATTTTCTCCATGATGGTAATTTTTAGTGTTTAAAGATGTATTTTTCGATTTTCTTCCAGTATTTCAAAGGGAATGAGCTGTATTCTGACCTTAAGCACAAGATAGAGAGAAAGAAAAAAAAATGTTGGGATTTAACACAGAGAAAGCCATAAACCAACTAAATTTAATTTAATGTACATTCAAATTACATTACATGCATATGTCACAGTTATAGGCTACTACATTCACATTAGAATTGTAAATAAAAATCAACAAGTGAGACAAAAGTGAGCGTTCACAATTTATTGGAAATTTAAATGGAAAACAATTTGTGGAAGCATAGTTATTTTAACTGCACGTAGATCACAAACCTCTGAAATCGGTTGATAAATGTGAACGTTATCGTGTTTTTTTTTATTCCAAAAAAAACGCAGCTCCCCCATTTACTTCCAGGTAATTTTAAAGCAGTCTTGCCCTCACAAACACGGCAGGCGCATTGACATATTGCAGCAACGGTTCAAATTGGCCATTAAGGCGTCTAGGTATTTATATGCATACACATCATATAGGTAGACGTCCTATTGGCCGCTAAGATTTGTTGCCGCCATTTTGAACCGCTCGTACTCATAATTTCATTGCGTAGCAGCAGTTAACATTACTATCATACTATTGGTTGCATTTTGTCCTTAAATTCAGAGAACTGAGAAGGAGCAAAGATCTTTGATAGTACTGTACTGAAATCGTAGCTATCTATAGTTAGCTAGGCTATGTATCTCCCTCTCTCCACTCAAGTGTTTTCCACATAACTTACTATTCAGATCAGAAAGAAGTTCGAAAGCACTTGTTAGATGCACGATACTTACTTTTAGCGTTAGGTAACGTTAAGTGCCTATTACCAAAACAATCCAATCTGAAGTTAATGCATACATTGTTTGACCGGACAAAATAACTTTTATTTGTGTTTGCGCATGTGATATCAGGAAGCAGGGCCGGTTCTAGGGTGAGTGGAGATCCGGGGCTTAGCCCAGAAAAATCCATCAAATATAAAATTTGGAATACAGAAATATGAAATTGTAAAAAAAAAAATAGAATGGTACTTTGCCACTAGGTGGCGGTATGCCACTGCCTTAATGAGTGAGTCGGTCAGTCATTTAATCAATGGATTCGTTAGAAACGGATGATTCATTCAGAAAAAAACTAAGCAACTGTTTTTATGAATTGGTCAAAATCATTTACTGAAGCAAATTTATTCAGTAAACATGGATGCGCGTTGCTGCAGAGCACAACAACATGCTTTGTTTGGAACCATTTCCTTAGCGAAATATGTCTTTTTTTTATTATCTTGTTTATTGCATTGTTGCCCTGACACGAAAAGTCTGCCACAGACCATGCTAACCAAACATTCTAACCGCTATCTCTCTCTCTCTCTCTCTCTATGTGTGTGTGTGTGTGTGTGTGTGTCCTAGAGACTGTGCTGCGCAACCGTTAACTGTTCAAAATGTAACGTCAAATCAGACACAATTTATAACCGAAAAATTAATATAATACTATAATACTATGTTCAAGTGTTGCCTGGGGGTGTTTTACTTCCTCTTTTTGAAGAATTTTGAAAAATCCATTTTAATTTACACACCAACAAACCGCCTGCCTCCAAAAGATCTAATTTCATTGGCTGGATCATACAGACGCTCATCGATGGTTGGCCAGTTTCCATGTCAGTCAGAAGCACTAGACTCAGTGGGCGGTTTTCGTCGGGTGTGAATGACAACGCTTAAATTGACAAACACTGTTGACCTGAAAGTCATGTTGATGGCTCGCGGATGTAAACATACAGCTAGTCGAAAGATAAGAAGCAGAGTTGGGAGAAAGAAAAAAGATGTGAAAATCACAAAAAGCTTTGGGATTTACAGTGATACAGTTCTGGATCCATTTCACCACTTCACCATAGGCACTATAATTCCTGTAGTCTGGTCCTGTCTTCACAGTAATTGCACTCCAGTTAATCGCACCAGTTGCAGGCAATCTATTGTCATTAGTCTCCTTATAAATACTTTGTCTTTCCCTGTCGTTTGTATGCAGCCCTTACCCTTTGTGTTACCAATGTTCTCGTCTCCCGAGACTTACCCTTGCCTTCTCGTCCTCCGAGTTCCCGTTCCGTTCCTTCCGGTTCCCTCTTTTGTTTTTTTTTGTCTCCTTGGACTGTTTATTTTGGATTACCCTTTTTGTTAATAAAATTTACCTGCAATTGGATCTCTCCCTCTCCTTGTGTTTCTCTGGTGCACGATCGTCACAGAAGGACTCCATCAAAGAGATCCAGCGCTATGTCTGCTCCAATTTCCTCCCCAGCCATCAAGCGGGAGAGAAATGG
Organism: Carassius auratus; assembly: GCF_003368295.1. Taxonomy (NCBI): domain Eukaryota; kingdom Metazoa; phylum Chordata; class Actinopteri; order Cypriniformes; family Cyprinidae; genus Carassius; species Carassius auratus. The sequence goes on from NW_020528458.1 coordinate 33,459, forward strand.
CTTTGAGGGTACTCGCCAGGTTGTGATCCGTGGAACCAGGGGAGGTCACTCAGCACAAGATAGTTGCCAACCCAGTGCCAAGAGTCAAGATGGACGCCAGCAGAGCACCAAAGCACAAAGTGGCCACCAGTCCAGCGCCACAGTGCATGATGGCCGCCAGCTCAGCGCCAACGCACCTGATGGCCGCCAGTCCAGCGCCACAGCACAAGATGGCTGCCAACCCAGCGCCAGGAGGCAAGATGGATGCCAGCATAGCGCCACAGCACAAAGTGGCCACCAGTCCTGTGCCACAGTGCAAGATGGCTGCCAGCTCAGCGCCAAAGCCCAAGATGGCAGCAGAGACATTTTTGGATTATTTCTCCAGGCTGTCAAAAATCCTAGATTCCCAAAACTGGTCACCTCACGTTGGCTGAGCCAGCACCACAGTATACGATGGCCACCAACCCAGCGCCGCTGCGCAACATGGCCGTCAGCCTGGAGCCACTGCAGAGGATGGCAGTTACAGTGGGTTTTTCTGAGTTGCGTCAGGTTCCCGTTGACCCTCCGGAGTTGAGTCAGATTCCTATTGACCTTCCAGAGTCAAGTCAGGTGCCCGTTGACTTTCCAGAGTTGAGTCAGGTTCCGGTTGACCCTCCAGAGTCGAGTCAGGTGTTCATGGACCCTCCAGAGTCAGGGTTAGTCACTGTCGACCTTCCAGAGTCAGGGTTAGTTACCGTTGAACTTCCAGAGTCAGGGCTAGTTCCTGTCGATCTTCCAGAGTCGAGGCAAATTCCAGTTGACTGTCCAGAGTCAAGTCAGGCTCCTGTTGACCATCCAGAGTCGAGTCAAGTTCCAGTTGATTCCCCAGAATCAAGTCAGATTCCTGTTGACCTTCAGGTGTCCATTGACTTTCCAGAGTTGAGTCAGGTTCCGGTTGACCCTCCAGAGTCGAGTCAGGTGCTCATGGACCCTGCAGAGTCAGGGTTAGTCACCATCGACCTTCTAGAGTCAGGGTTAGTCACCGTCGACCTTCCAGAGTAGGGGTTAGTCAGCGTAGTCCCAGGATGTCTTTCGAAAAGAGTAGAGGTGTGACCTCGGCATCCTGGCTAAATTCGCCCATTGGCCTCTGACCATCATGGCCTCCTAACAATCCCCATATCCGCTGATTGGCTTCATCACTCCGTCTCCTCTCCACCAGTAAGCTGGTGTGTGGTGGGCGTTCTGGCGCAATATGGCTGCCGTCGCATCATCCAGGTGGATGCTGCACACTGGTGGTGGATGAGGAGATACCCCCTGTCCATGTAAAGCACTTTGATTGCCTAGAAAAGCGCTATATAAATGTAAGCAATTATTATTATTATTATTACCTTAGACCTTCCGGAGTCAGGGTTAGTCACCATTGACTTTCCAGAATCAGGGTTAGTCACCTTTGACCTTACAGAGTCAGGACTAGTCATCATGGACTTTCCAGAGACAAGGCTAGTCACCGTTGACCTTTCAGAGTCAAGTCAAGTCACTGGTGAGCTTCAAAGACTGAGTCAAGTCACCGGGGATCTTCATGAACAAATGCAAGTCACCAATAATCTTCATGAGCAGGGTCAAGTCAGCACCGATCCTCTGGAATCCAGTAGAAACACCATAGGATTACCAGAGTTTCGTCCTCCCGTCGGTCTGGCCACACAGAGGTGGTGATTTTCTGCTCAGCCCCGGGGGGCTTCGCGCCCTGACCACACGGTTGTGGTGGTCTTCTGCTCCGCCCTGGTGGACTCTAGTTAATCACACCAGGTGCAGGCAATCTATTGTCATTAGTCTCCTTATAAATACCTGTCTTTCCCTGTTGTTTGTATGGAGTCCTTACCCTTCGTGTTACCAATGTTCTCATCTCCCGAGACTTACCCTTGCCTTCTCGTCCTCCGAGTTCCCATTCCGTTCCTTCCTGTTCCCTCTTTTGTTTTGTTTGTCTCCTTGGACTGTTTATTTTGGATTACCCTTTTTGTTAATAAAATTTACCTGCAATTGGATCTCTTCCTCTCCTTGTGTTTCTCTGGTGCATAAACGTCAGAAAATCCTAGTTACAAGGTAACAACTCTTTCAAACTTAATAAACATGTTGTTGGTTTAGATACAGTGATAAGTTTATTAAGCTCTTCCTGTCCTATAGTTGTAAAGCACTGCAGTTTATCTTTGGGTGCGATGGATGAAACTGAAGTGTTCTACAATCTACATTCACTATTGTATTTCTAATGTTATCTATTTTATCAGTGAAGATATTCATAAAGTCATTACTATTTAACGCTGGACATACTGTTTTTCCATGCAATTCTAAAATCTTCCAAGTTAGTTTTTCTCCATTTGCGTTCAAGACTACGAGTTTCTTGACAGAGTGAGTATTACTGTTATACCATGGCACAGTACGTTTTTCTCTAACCTTTTTCAATTTGATGGGGGCAACAGTTTCTAAAGTATTAGAGAAAATAGTGCCCATGTTGTCAGTCATTTCGTCTAATTCAAGTGTATTTTTGGGTACAAATAGCAGTTGAGATAGATCAGGCAGGTTATTTGCGAAGATATCTTCGGCTACCTTGTTTGTTTTCTGAGCCCTTACGAAGCTACAAGTCATTGGAGTCTCATTTACAGTTCACAAATGAATGGGTTTAGGAGGTGCAGATCATAAAGCTGGCAGACAGTATACAGTAATACAGTAATCCGGACAATGGTAAGCTGCGCTACACCTAGCTGCTAGTTTACTAACCGTAAGTGCTAGCAACCATTCACACATGTACTTTTAACTATGCCTTTCAAAAGTCTAGTTAAGTAGCTGTCAACCCTCCCGTTTATTTCTGGGGTTCTTACGTATCTGAGCTCTTTGTCACGGTGTCTGGTCTGTGTTTCCCTGGGTGTCCACTAGTGGTCTCACTTTCCCATAGGCACCTCACCGCAGGCACTACATTTCCCACAAAGCCTTGTCCCTTCATCATGGTAATTGCACACCTGTTAATTGCACACAGGTGTCTTCACTTTCAACCTCATTATTCTGTCTATTTAAACTGGTCTGTTTTCTGTCTGTGTGATGGAGTCCTTATTTTCCGTCACCCAGTTTCCTCACGTTCCCTTGTGGTTCTAGTTTCTTGTTTCTTGTTTGATTCATGTTCTGACTGCTTACCTGGATTTTGACCTTGCTTACTGGATTAAGATTTTTGGATTACCCAATAAACACACACTGCTCTTGGATCTCTCGTCTCCTGTGTCTCAACACTCTTTTCCCGCTGTCTTCACATTTTAGTACAGTATTGTTCAAAATAATAGCAGTACAATGTGACTAACCAGAATAATCAAGGTTTTTCGTATATTTTTTTATTGCTACGTGGCAAACAAGTTACCAGTAGGTTCAGTAGATTCTCAGAAAACAAATGAGACCCAGCATTCATGATATGCACGCTCTTAAGGCTGTGCAATTGGGCAATTAGTTGAATTAGTTGAAAGGGGTGTGTTCAAAAAAATAGCAGTGTGGCATTCAATCACTGAGGTCATCAATTTTGTGAAGAAACAGGTGTGAATCAGGTGGCCCCTATTTAAGGATGAAGCCAACACTTGTTGAACATGCATTTGAAAGCTGAGGAAAATGGGTCGTTCAAGACATTGTTCAGAAGAACAGCGTACTTTGATTAAAAAGTTGATTAGAGAGGGGAAAACCTATAAAGAGGTGCAAAAAATGATAGGCTGTTCAGCTAAAATGATCTCCAATGCCTTAAAATGGACAGCAAAACCAGAGAGACGTGGAAGAAAACGGAAGACAACCATCAAAATGGATAGAAGAATAACCAGAATGGCAAAGGCTCAGCCAATGATCACCTCCAGGATGTTCAAAGACAGTCTGGAGTTACCTGTAAGTACTGTGACAGTTAGAAGACGTCTGTGTGAAGCTAATCTATTTTCAAGAATCCCCCGCAAAGTCCCTCTGTTAAAAAAAAGGCATGTGCAGAAGAGGTTACAATTTGCCAAAGAACACATCAACTGGCCTAAAGAGAAATGGAGGAACATTTTGTGGACTGATGAGAGTAAAATTGTTCTTTTTGGGTCCAAGGGCCACAGGCAGTTTGTGAGACGACCCCCAAACTCTGAATTCAAGCCACAGTACACAGTGAAGACAGTGAAGCATGGAGGTGCAAGCATCATGATATGGGCATGTTTCTCCTACTATGGTGTTGGGCCTATTTATCGCATACCAGGGATCATGGATCAGTTTGCATATGTTAAAATACTTGAAGAGGTCATGTTGCCCTATGCTGAAGAGGACATGCCCTTGAAATGGTTGTTTCAACAAGACAATGACCCAAAACACACTAGTAAACGGGCAAAGTCTTGGTTCCAAACCAACAAAATTAATGTTATGGAGTGGCCAGCCCAATCTCCAGACCTTAATCCAATTGAGAACTTGTGGGGTGATATCAAAAATGCTGTTTCTGAAGCAAAACCAAGAAATGTGAATGAATTGTGGAATGTTGTTAAAGAATCATGGAGTGGAATAATAGCTGAGAGGTGCCACAAGTTGGTTGACTCCATGCCACACAGATGTAAAGCAGTTTTAAAAAACTGTGGTCATACAACTAAATATTAGTTTAGTGATTCACAGGATTGCTAAATCCCAGAAAAAAAAAAATGTTTGTACAAAATAGTTTTGAGTTTGTACAGTCAAAGGTAGACACTGCTATTTTTTTGAACACACCCCTTTCAACTAATTGCCCAATTGCACAGCCTTAAGAGCGTGCATATCATGAATGCTGGGTCTTGTTTGTTTTCTGAGAATCTACTGAACCTACTGGTAACTTGTTTGCCACGTAGCAATAAAAAATATACTAAAAACCTTGATTATTCTGGTTAGTCACATTGTACTGCTATTATTTTGAACAATACTGTATTTCCCTGTAAAATATCCCGTTATTCCTTCCATCGCACCTGTCAGTCTCTGTAACGTTACTGTTGTCCTGTTGCTACACCTTGTCCTTATAGCAAAAAAGATGTTTCAAAGCATCGTTTTGCTTACTTGAAGCAACCTTAGCGTGATGTTGGTCTTTTTAAAATAGCGTGGTTGTTATGAGAGCATGATTTCACACCAATCTGTAAGCAGAGTCAGTGAAATTTTCCCATATTTTGGGTGAGTAACCCGAGAAATTTCCCTAATTTTCAATGTTTAATGTTGACTTAAGCTATATAAATGAATTTTCAGATGTTATGGTCTCCGTGGTCACGCCTCCAAGCAGGAAAGCGGTGAAAAATTAATCTATTCTCATTTTATTTTCCTCAATAGATTTTTAATTAATCAAATTAAGACACACGGCTGAAAGGGAGTACATCTAAACACTGCGCAGTAGTCCGACTAGCAGTAAAGGAGGCCATCAACATGGCGTTCACCCCAAGTAATGACGTCACGACAACCAAGCCTTATATAACCTCCTAAGGTGTCAACAGTCACACACATTGTGCAGGAGGAGATTAGGACAGAGGATTTTTTCCTTCTTGGGGAGCACATTGAGGAGACCCAGTTTGGCATTGAAAACCATCAGTCTGATTTGTTGTCATTGTTTGTGTCCGTGTTTCTAAAGATAAGGCTCCCGAGAGGCGTGGGAACGAGGAGTGAGGCCAGGTGTAGTGATTGAAGATGAGCTGCACCTGGCCTCACTCCTCGTTCCCACGCCTCTCGGCCCCGCCCCACTCGCCACAATCTAGCTCACATATTTATATTTTGGACATCTGGTCACTTTATATCTTATATCAGAATAAATTATTTAACTGTTAAGCCTACTATGAATATTAAAATACGTTGAACCATGTGTCCTGTATCCTAGCTACATGAATGTCAAAATCAGTTAGGTATTCAGTGAGATATGATTAATTAAATGCACTGACAGCTCATTGCACCTGTCAAACAAGTTACACTAAGAGGAGCTGACGACCGGTCCAAGATGGTGGCTACACGGCTCGACCGTGCCAATAGGCAATAACGTCCGATAGGGCGTCTACCTATATGCAGTTTCATAACAAGGTTCGGGAGGAGCACGTCAGATACTTAGCCTAATTAGCACAGGTGGAGCCACTTAAGATAATCAACCTTAGGGTATAAATACAGCTGAATTAGCCTACCTGTCTCCATTGACGGTTTATCAGCACCCGGTTCGCTCTGTCTGTCATCTTATCACAGACCCAATTTTTCTTCCACCAAGGAGATCCATACCGGGGATTTTCAAATCTGCTACTTTTGCTGATACCTATGATCATTAAACACGGCCGCTGAGCACTATCAAACGTCGTTGCGACAGCTGCTCTTCTTGCCAAGCCACACGTCTTGGCCAATAGACCATGCAAAACCCGAGCTCGCCTCGCTTGACACCACGATTGATCCGATCAAGACCGGGCTCTCCTCGAGTGCTGGAACCACACTTCAGTTCTTACCCACTGCGACTCAGCCTGTCGCCGCAGCTTTTCCGGCCGAGACGCAGTTTGAGGCTGCCTCCTCTAGCGGCGCAGACTGCGCGTCGTAATCAATACATTTTCAGGTTGAAAACGCTAGATACAGGTTCGCGGCTAGAGAGTAGTGCGGCAGCTACGTGGAGTTCCGATCACATACGTATACGGAAATTTCAGATCCGATTTGAGCCTCGGATGCATTCAAATATTTGAACTCCTACGACTAGACCGTATGCGAACGCCCAACCGGATGTGACGTTTTCTAATCAAATCTATCGGTGTGAGGTAGAGCTGCAACTAACAATTATTTTTTTCTGTCGACTAATCTAACGATTATTTTTATTACAATAAATAATTAATCTAATGTTCTTTTTTTAAATAGTTAATGAATCCTTTGGAGAACTTTACAGAAAAATATAAGTACAACTTCTAATATAATATTTCAACCTTTATTCATTTTCATTTGTGGTTGAAGTTTTTACAGTATAAAATAATAAAGAGGCAAAGAAAATTATTTTACTTTGGTAAATATGAGTTTATGATTAAACCACAGTAGCCATAAATTTACAGTAGTCTGAGACATCATGAAATGTTCTTTAGCATCACAAACCATAAAATGTAGTCAGGGTTCTGCTATGGTTTAGCTTGGTTTCCAGAGATCTGGAGCTGATTCGGGGTAGCTCGGTGGTTTGTGACTGTTGTCTCGTGGCGCGCTGTCTTTTAAGGGCCGTTCACATATCACGTCATTTCCAATGTAGATGCACTATAAGCACGGTCATAATGGAAGCGGCGCGGTGCACGTCGCGACACACTCTTTTTTTCCAGGTGCGTCCGAACAGCATCGAGTTAAAAACGTCTCAACTTTTCAGAATGCCGCAAGCGCAAGAATATCAGACCTGAACCAGTAAATTGGTCACCAGATCACATGGTAACCAGTTAAACCGTAACTGGAGAGCGCCAAGATGTTTTCCTCTGAGGTGCTCGCACATCGCAGTTGTGCTGCCGTGGTACACCAAATTGGTTTTGCAAAGGGAACAAAGGGCCATTTTATTTGCCCTCTTTTTAAAGTATTCCCATACTTTTGATAACAGTGGTCTCTGTTTTTGTGAAAGAATGCAACTTTCTCCATTCCCAGTATCCCGTTACGCGAGATGTAAAGAAACAGTATTACGCGTTGACGCATTTCACGCACGTCTATGTATTTTTGTAGTCGACGTAATCGATGACGTCGACGCGTTGTTGCAGCACTGCGAGGTCAGAATTACCAATATTTTGTTAACTTTAACATTATTCTTCAAACACAATTTATGTAAAATGGTGGTTTAAAATAATTATGGGAGAAATAATTATTAAACCATTATTTATTTTATTAGCCCCATAAAACCTACAGTTTTATTTGGGGGTCATCTGATTTGTGACGATTTATTCATACGTTATATTCATTAAAATTATTAATTTTACCATGGTGAACATGCCAAGGTAACAGTTGCTGCACGACCAGTTTGAATGTTCTGCACGACTGCCTAGAGGGAGAAATATGACAATAGTGTCCAAATGTCGTGTGCCATGGAAGGTGGCTTAAAGTTTGTTAAATGAGGTTATGACATAGTTCTGTTGGATGACGATGCCAATTTTTACCACGAAGCCAAGGCTTTCTCCCACAGTCGTCATCCACACTGAAATGTCCAAAGATATTATCTGCCTTACCGTGCATGTTTAAACCTCACACAGACATAAGTTTCATGCAATTATTCTGGCAGGATCAATTTATTTAGGGATATATTACACAATTTACTAGCGTGATCGCTTAGAATTTATGTAATACACCACTTCCCTCGTTTTGCCGCAGGACAGCAAGTGTGAGTAAAAATTCTGTTGTCTTTCTATAATATGAAAAGCATGCAAGTAAATATCTTTAGAAACTGCTTGGAAGTGAATAGCACATAACTGCAATTAATGTTATTGCCATAATCATGTCTATTGGAATGTTTTACAAGACTAAATGATGTTCATTGTTTTCAGAAGCCTCTGTTTCCAAAGTCTATACTACAATGTGAAACCAGTGTTCCAAATTTATCCGTTTTGGAGGCTGCCTCTAAAAGGCTGGAAGGCTAAAACAAGAGGAATGATGCTTTTCCAACAGGAACGTACTAATGTGGACAAAGGCTTAAGGAATTGTCAAATTAGGCAACCAGTCGCTAAGCTGGCAACACAGTAGACTACGCATTAATTTTTTAGGTTGCCCCATTAAATGTTACTAACCTGTCTACTCTTCCCACAGCCAAGGAGGGGGAAGATGGGCCTAGTGGTTAGAGAGTTTGACCCCTAACCCTAGGGTTGTGGGTTCGAATCTCTGGCTGGCAATACCGTGACCGTGGTGTCCATGAGCAAGGCACCGAACCCCCAACTGCTCCCCGGGCGCTGCAGCATAAATGGTTGCCCACTGCTCCGGGGGTGTGTTCATGGCGTGTGTGTGTTCACTGCTGTATGTGTGCACTTGGATGGGTTAAATGCAGAGCACAAGTTATGAGTATGGGTCACCATACTTGGCTGAATGTCATGTCACTTTCATTTTTTTTTCACTTTCAACAACTGCAGCAGTCGAAGCAAGCTCCGCAGGCGGCCAAAGCAGCTATCTCTTCTCTTCTTCTCATGCTCCCCTTTACTTATCTGTTTTCCGTATCTCCTCACTGCCGCAGCAGTGTCTGCTCCCGCAGGAGCCTTTTTCTGTATCTCCTCACTGCCGCAGCAGTGTCTGCTCCCGCAGGAGCCTTTTCTGTATCTCCCCACTGCCGCAGCAGTGTCTGCTCCCGCAGGAGCCTTTTTCTGTATCTCCTCACTGCCGCAGCAGTGTCTGCTCCCGCAGGAGCCTTTTCTGTATCTCCCCATTGCCGCAGCAGTCTCTGCTCCCGCAGGAGCCTTTTCTGTATCTACCATTGACCGATTTCCAGATCATTTAAATAGATAACTTCCGTGTGCAGATGCGGCAAATTTTTCACAAGACAAGCGAGATGACCGTAGTACCCGATTACATGAACTAGCTGTTTTAAATATAATAATTTCATATTTAACATCAGTTTATCAGTGCATCTGAAAGTATATTCTTTTAGACTATCTGTGATTCCATAGGCTCTCTTTCTTTCACCTGCATTTTTTAAAACAGCAAAAAGTCATGCCATGACAAGAACAGAGTCTCTCTCTTCCTCCACCCAAGCACGATTGCATACGTATACGTATCGTTGATCTCACGCACTGACAAGATGACGATTGACAATGGCCATATCACTGATTAATGGCACTCATCTGAGGTACACTGGCACAGGAAATTCTATTTATTTTTGTATACTTAATTTTTCAAATACAATGACTGCACCAAGATTTTCTGACTTTATATCGGAAGCAGCTCATTGGATTTGTTAAGCAATTATGCAGTAATCCTCATAGCATCTACCCTTTAGACAACCAAATTGTTCTTAGTATTCAACCCCTGTCAGGCACTGCAAGAGTGCTCCCGGCTTGATCCAACCTTTGCCTTTTCCGTGTATAAAAAAAAACAAAAACAAAAAAAAAACCTCCTTCACTGTCTGGCCAAATACTGGCCATACAACTTTACCTTTCTGTCTTACGTTCGGAGAGGCTTTCCCGTCTGATGCCGCGAGTAATTACCTCCCATCAGACGTCGGTGAGAGACTCCTGCCTAGACCTTATTACTTTTCCTTTCTACGGTCGGCGAGGCTTACCCATTCGACACCGTGTGTATTGAGCTCCCGGCAGATGGTTGCAAAGTCACCCGGTCAGACAACTTTTTTCATCCTTTGGTCAAAAAGGCTTACCCATCCGATGCTGTCAGTATTAAGCTCCCTCTGGATGCTGGCGCGAGACTCCAGGCCACACACCCTTACCTTTTCTTCCTACAGTCAGCGAGGCTTATCCGTTCGATGCCTTGAGTATTGAGCTCCCATCGGAGGCCGGCGAGAGCCTCCTGGCAACACAACTTGACCTTTTCCTTTCTACGGTTGGCAAGACTTACCCGTTCGGTGCCTTGAGTATTGAGCTCTCATCGGACGTCGGCGAGAGTCTCCCAACCACTTAAACTTTACTTTTCCATGCTACGGTCGGGGAGGCTTACCCGTTCGATGCCTTGAGTATTGAGCTCCCATCGGACGTCGGCGAGAGTCTCACGGTCACATAAACTTTCGTTCCTGTTTGACGGGGGGGCGGTGCTCACATACGACGACAAGAGTCTCCACTTACCGCCAAATTCTGTCCAAATCTTTTCCCCTCTGTCTGGTGAGGCTTACCCGTTCGATGTTCTGAGTCCTGATCTCCCATCGGATGCTGCGAGAGCCCGCGCAGTCGGGTTTTCCCTTTTACCGCTCCCCGGCCGGCGAGGCTTACCCGTCTGATGCCGTTGAGTATTGTGCTCGTGTCAGATGTCGGCGAGAGTGCTCTTTACTTGCTGCCCACAAACAGGTCTTATCCATGCGATGCCGTGAGTATTGATCTCCCGTCGGGTGTCGCAAGAGTCCTCTTTGTCGGCAGCCCAAAGCCTGTTTATCTGCTCAACCGAGAGGACTTACACGTCTTGATCTCCAGTCGGAGACTTCATGGGCCAGTAGGGCCAGTACGCCAACACTGTGACCTATTCCGGTCGAGACAACTCGGGCCCTCCTGGTCGGGCAATCCAATCACGTCGCTCCTCTGCAATCGGCCGGTGGGGCTCATCCGTTCCAATGCAGTGAGGTGCTCCGCTTGTGCAACGGCTTGAGCCCCCCGACCAGGCGCCCTAAATCACATAGTCCGACACAAGCAGCCTTTGGTGCCTATTCCTCCAACAGGTAAAGTTGCAATCACTGGAGTACATGGGTCTTCCGACCTGCCTTTTTTAAATATCAGTCCCCGCCAGATGTCAAAGCTATTGTGGGGGGTCCTTAGTCTGGCGGCTGTCCTTTCTGCTATTGCTTTTTGGGGGGTACTCTAGGTTCGAACCGTTCCCGAGCTCGGAGCCCCTTCCCCGGACAGCACGCCAAATATGCATTATAATACTTCAGCTAATTATATTTAAGTGTGAACTTGTGAAATGCAGTTTCATTACAAGGTTCGGGAGGAGCACGTCAGATACTTAGCCTAATTAGCACAGGTGGAGCCACTTAAGATAATCAACCTTAGGGTATAAATACAGCTGAATTAGCCTACCTGTCTCCATTGATGGTTTATCAGCATCCCCCCTCCACCCCATCTCCTCAAATAGAGTTCATTTTACACTTTTACATATACGGGGGGTACTCTAGGTTCGGGCCATTCCCGAGCTCGGAGCCCCTTCCCCAGACAGCATGCCAAATATGCATTATAATACTTCAGCTAATTATATGTAAGTGTGAACTCGTGAAATGATGTCTATGTTTATATGTCTATGAATATAAAGCCAAGACCTCTGCTTCTTCTCCCAATTGCATCGACACATTACTGCCATGAGTGCCGCCAATTGTTTGGGGGTGGAATTGCATCTGTGATCATTGTGAAGAATTCTCCGGTTGCTCTTCTCTTTGATGGTTAATGGAACGGGGGCCAATCAGGGGCCAATCAGAGGCCTCTAGAACCGCCTCTGTCAGTCCTGCTCCTGGAGGTACACTTTCTGCAGCATAATTAAACACATCTGAATCAGCTAATCGAGGTCTTTGAGTTCACTTGAACATCACAGCCAGGTGTGTGAATGAGGAACCCTGCTTCACATAAAATCACTCAAATAAACACTTTAGAAACACTGCACCAATTAAACTAACAGTGAAATAGTAAAGCTCAGCTGTAGAAACCCAGTTAAAGAAAAAAGAGGAACTGTGATCTGAATGTGTGAGAATTCACAGCATCATCCATCCAAACAGTGTTCAGAGATGATCTCAGATCTGTGTGGGTTAAACCGGTCCAAACCGGGTTCAGAGATGATGTCAGATCCAGTGCGGTCAAACTAACTGCTGAAACACTCTTCAGAAAAACACTAGACACAAACCAGTGAAGCAGCTTCACAGAAAACTAAAGGAATGAATGGAAAGGTGATGTTCTGGACTCTTATAGACGTCTCTGAGCAGCACGTGTTTGTCTTAATGCTGATGTGTGTCTGTTGAAGCAGCAGCATGCTTTACAGTATGTGTACTGGCTTGTGTTGTGTTCATGCTCTCTTGTTTTATGCCTTGCTCAGTAGTCTATATGTAACTGTGTTTAGTAATTGTGCAAGTGTGAATTTTGAGATGGGTCTAAAGTTTGCTCAAAGGTTTAGGGCCCTATTTTAACGATCTGAAACGCAAGTGTCAAAGCGCGAAGCGCAAGTAAGTTTGTGGGCGGGTCTCGGCGCTGTTGCTATTTTCCCGGCGGGATAAATGGCTCTTGCGCCCGGCGCAAATCTAAAATGGGTTGGTCTGAAGTAGCTTCATTATTCATAGGTGTGGTTTGGGCGTAACGTGAAATAAACCAATCGGAGCGTCATCCAACATTCCCTTTAAAAGCAGGTGCGCAAGTTCCATTATGGATTGCTATTATTATGGCGTATTTACCAGGCGCACGGCAGGAGCGGTTCACAGCCGAGGAGACTGATGTTCTTGTAAGAGCAGTGAAAGACAGAGAAGTTGTGTTGTATGGGGATGGGAGAAACCCACCCAAAATAGCGTCGGTTAAACAGGCGTGGGAGGAAATAGCCACAATTGTTTCATCGATTTTTTTTTTCCTGGTTCTTGACGGACAAACAAATTTGTCAGATGTCCTTATATACATATATGTCTTGCCACTATCGGGCAAACAGGTCTGATCCTTAATTACTAAAATTAGCCTGAATAATTTGTAAGCAAGATTTCACAATGATTTCCGTCATCTCATGTGTTAATATTTTTTTAGTGTAACAATTTATGATTTGCAAAAATAACTGTTGCATCTGTGTAGATTACATGAGCAAAGTGTATGCGCGTTGTGCACGCTATACATTATGGTCAAGCATGCGCCCTTAAAATAGCATAATGAACAACGCGCAACGCGCCACTGACTTTAGACTAGGTTTTTTCTGGTCAGTGGCGCAATTGTTTAATGGAACAGCAAAATAGCACCAGGGATTGTTTGCGTCGGAACACGCCTCCTTTTTTGCGCTGAACCGCCCAGGGAGCGCAAGTTCATTCACTAGTTTAGCGACGTGCTTCTGTGGAGGGAAAAGCGCGCTTTGCGCGGGTGCAAAATATGAATGACACATGCGTTGGTGTACAAAGTCAATTGCGCTGGGTGCAAGATAGGGCCCTTAGTGTCAATATGCGAAAGCATTGAAGAGATAAAATCATTTTGACATTGTGCCATCATGATGTGTTTAACAATAACGGTTTGGTATATCAGCAAGAAATCCATAACTTTGTGCCAGCCAGGTCTGAAGATGATCTGAATAAAGTTGTTTCACAAAAATATAACAGGATAACATGCTTTAAATAGGCCAAAGGTCAAGTTATAGCTTTTGAACAATTGGCTTTTTTTTTCTTTTGTACTGTGTAATACTGTATTCACAAACACAAATACTTACAGTAAAAAAAAAATAGTTTGGTTTCAATTTTGCTTTTGTGTTAATTGTGAATTTTTCAACATCTCTTTATCAAGTTACTTTCAATCTTGTACAGAAATGTACACATATATAGCATCCACGAAAGGAGAGCTTTTGAATAACTGTTTATATGATATATCCTGAAATATAGTATTATGGCAAAGGTGTGTGCAACATAAGAAAAAACATGAGACAAATGTTTTCTTCAGAGATGTGTTTGTGGTATTTTGATTTCAGTGTTTCATTTTGCAAGAGATGTGAGGCATTTTGCAGTTTGTGTGTGCATTTCTTGGATTTGTGTGTAAAAAACAAAAACAGAGGTAAAGTTTTGAATGTGTTAAAAAAGCATCCTAATTCATTCTCTATAAGTGAATCTTGGATAGTGGAAACAACCTTGTTTTATCACTAATAACTAAATGATTGTATTTCTAGAATTGAATGGCATGCAGGAAACTACTGAAAGAAGGGAAAGCATCAGTAATGTACTTAGATTGTGTGTAGATCAAATTAAGTTAACAATATTCAGTTCTGACACATTTCACACAATGTGAAGAAGCTCTTCTCCATCACACACTGACATTGTGTCATTAATAGCAGCTTTAGCATGATTTAAACAGATCAGAGGAAGTGAACAAACACAGGAAGAGCTGAGAGTATTTAGAGAAAGAGTTGAGAGAATATAATGAAGAGGAAGACTGACAGAAAGAGAAGATGGCTGATAAGTGTCACTTGTGTCTGCTGGGACTGATCTTTCTCTCTTCACTTCTCACAGGTAAAGACATCTGTGTTTTCTCTTCAAGACAGTTAGTGAATTAATCTGAGAAAGAGTTCATCTGAACATGATCAGTTTATTATTGTGTTACAAACAGAACATACTGGATTATTCCTGAACGCACTAAAACTAGACGCTTTCACACTCAAACATCTGATGCTGAATTATCTTCATGTTAAGAGTGTGTTTGTGATTCGAACAGCTCTCTGATAAAAAAAAAACGGTTTATTCTGGTGAGTGTGTTTGGACTAAACTTCTGTCTTGCTTGCCCATTATTTATTTTTTGCTGTTATTCTTGTACTGCTGTAGATTACGGGATATAAATAGTTTATTCTGGAGAGTGTGTTTGCATTAAATGGTTAGTTCACCCAAATATTTAAATTGGAAAGAAGAAAATCAAACACACCTAGGATGGCTCGAGGGTGAGTAAAACAGGCTTATTTTCATTTTTGGGTGAACTAACCCTTGAATGAGGAAAAAGACTGCATGATCTGATTCTTCAGATTTGTATGCTGCTATGTTTCTTACTGTAACGATAAGACCTTTGTAATCATCGGGAAGAAGGAGGCGGGAACTGGCGCACAATCAAAACATTTTAATAATTGAAAAATAAACACAAAACAGCGCACCAGCCCCTCACGGACGACTGGTGCGCACAAAATAAAAAACAAACATAAAATATGGCCCAGGCCTGGTCCTCTCTCGTCCTTCACTATAGTCGCTCCAGTTTTATATCCTTCCATCTCCTCCGTGGGACTCGATACCGGCGGTGGGTCGCAGGTGCAGCTCATCACCAATCACCACACCTGGCCTCACTCCTCGTTCCCAAGCCTCTCGGCCCCGCCCCACTCGCCACACATACCATCATTTATTAACACAATATCATAGTAATAACTCATGTGTTCTTGTGTTTCAGGGTTCAGTGAAGTGGATCATGTGTTCATCAGTTCTGGTGAAGATGTCCGTCTGCCCTGTAATAATGCTCTTCCTGACTGTAAATCAACTACATGGAACTATAGCAGTTATTCATCAGCAGTTGAACTGTATGCTGGAGGGAGAAAGAAAGACACAGAGAGACATGAGAGACTGAGTCTGGAGTCTGACTGCTCTCTGAACATCAAGAGCGTCACAAAAGAAGATTGTGGATCTTACATCTGCCAACAATGGACGGGTCCGAAAGGACAACAAAAACAACAAGGAACTAATGCTCATGTTTTTCTGCATGTTCTTCATGGTAATTTTATGATTAAGTGGTCAATTTAAAAATATCAAATTCTTCATTTAACTTCTCATGATGATTGAATTGTCAGATGTGTGTGTTATTCTGTGTTTCAGTCTCTTCATCTGAGATCAGTGCAGGTCGCTCTGTGACTCTCTTCTGTCAGTTGTATTCATATTCATATCCTCAAGTCTCTTGTGATGATTGGATCCATTCTGAACGAATTGATCTGTTCTGGGTGAATCAAGCTGGTGTTAAACTGACGAGATCAGACTCCAGATATCAGATATCATTCTCATCAGATCACTGTATCAGTTATCTGACTACAACAATCCTGAATGAAGATGAAATCAGAGAGTGGAGATGTGTAGTTACTCACAGAGATCAAGTCCAGACCTCAGTCTCATACACTGTCAAGATCTCAGGTGAGAAAACAATCTCATGATCAGATGTAGAAGAGTCTTAGATGTGCTAATATAATGATAGATAATGTTAGTTATCTGTTATTGTGTGTTAACTAATTAACATCTTCTGTATTCTGATGCATCTGAACTAACATTCATCTTTCAGCTATTTAACAGTTTCTGTAACTTATTACACAAAGGGCAATGCTGTTTAGCTTTGTTAACTAGATGTTAGGGCTGTGCAAAAAACGAATGCGATTTTCACGCGCATCTCATCAGTAAAAACGCTCATGTGATTATAAGTACATCTCCAGCACTGGCTCCTGCTCACTTGCTCTTCAAAACTAGTCCAAAACTAGCCCAATCGTGTTTCGAGGAGGGCGGCGCGTGCTCAGCTGCTGTCGAATCACAACACAGGAACCACTGGCACAATCAGAACTCGTTACGTATTTCTGAAGGAGGGACTTTATAGAACAAGGAAGTCATCAGCCTGTTTTTATGACAGTGGAAACAGCGGTATACAGATAGGTGAATTGTGGGAAAAATACTGTGTTTTTTTACATGCGAAACATGAACACATGTTATATTGCACACTGTAAACACAATCAAAGTTTTTTTTATCTAATTTACTTCAGTTTTTCTAGTACAAACAACTTAACTGTAAATTTTAGGAGCTACTTTAAAAACACTTGAGTGGAACTATTTGACACTTAGTATTTAGTCCTGGAAATGTAGAAATTTGACTTTTATGGTACTTGTTATATGACCACATAAAAAAATTGGGGACAGGATTTGCCAAGGCTAAGTGGTCTTAAAAAATAGTTACACTCAGGGTCTTCACGCTTAAAAGTGACTGCCATAGAAAATGATTGGGAAATTGGCAAAAATATGAAAATGCAGAGATTTTTTTGTGCGCACAATCTACAAATCAGACACGATGCCTAACAAAAGTACACAACAGTGAAGGGGTGAATCTCTAA
Source organism: Carassius auratus (assembly GCF_003368295.1). NCBI lineage: Eukaryota > Metazoa > Chordata > Actinopteri > Cypriniformes > Cyprinidae > Carassius > Carassius auratus. The sequence continues at coordinate 50,844 of NW_020528458.1, forward strand.
AACATCAAGAGTGCAAAACAGAAAAACACACACACTCACACTTATACACACATAAACATATACACATAAACACACACACACACAAATGAATGTGAGTGCTAATATCTGTAAATGCTAATTTTGGAAAATGTGTGAAATAAAATAAATTATTTAACCACAAAATAAGAAAAAAAAAAACACACAGCAAAGAAAGCATGAAAGCATGAGACTGCCCAGCAAACAGGGGACGTCCCCCAGCTTAGGTCCGCAGTATGTCCGCTTTATAACGTTGGCTGGTGGACGTTCGGAGGACATTCGTCCGAGCCAGTTTGCGAACATCCCATCCCATTTCCATTTCAACACTTGAAAAATCCAGTCCTTTATCCTTTATCATCAAACCTGACCAGTATTGGGCAGTAACTAGTTACATGTAACTGTAATGTTACAGTTGCTGAGAAAAAAAAGTGTAATTAAATTACAATTACTTATGAAAATGTTAATGATTACAAAGGGAGTTACATCTGAATATTTGAACAAATATACATATTTAAAATGTGAGTCACCAATTTTATAGGAGATAAAGACACAGAATATTACACGTTTATTCCATAACTGTTTTATTTCCTATTTTGGTTTATGTATATTAATTTTTTTTTTTTCTAAGGCATTGTTAGATGCCAATGTTTCCTGTCATAGCTATGCAAAGATTTGATTTCAAAAACTGTATCATATTAAATATATATCTTATGATATTAAATATGTATTTAACCTCAGAAAGATTGCAAAGTAATCAGTGTTGAGTAGTACTGTAACATTAACCCTGCCTGCTTTAAATGATTCAGAATAATCAACATTTTAAAACAATTTTGAAATTTTGAAAAGTAATCAAATGTAATCAGTTACATTACTTGAATAAAGTCGCTGAAAGAGTTAAACTACATATTACATTTTAAATAAGGTCATTTGTAATCTGTAACCTATAACATTTCCAAAGAAACCTTTCCAACACTGGACCTGACATATCAGGCAGTATATAGTATAAAACAACTCAGACAAAGAGAGTTGACAAAATCAAACTAAAGTATAAACTCATATTGGGTTTTAAAGGGTATCATTGCCTAAAACAAAATCCTTTTGAAAGAAACTGTAATAATAACATAATGCAATATACAAAAAAATAAAAAATGTTTTGATTTGCAGATTGATATTATTATTTTTACTATATAGATTTGAATACATTGTAAAATAAAGTTAATGTTAAATAAATAATTTTCATTTCTGGAAAAGGAAAATAGGAGTAACTTCTGTAATGAAAAATGTCATTAAATCAGGAGTCTGTTTTCAGCATTTAAACATCAAAATCATGAAACCCTTCGATAATATAATTGAATATAGCTACAATTAGATTTATGCATGAATGAATAAAATATGTTTGCATCCCACGAGCTCTACTAGAATGTCCTAGAGTGATGAATGCAGCCAAGGAAAACATGAGGAAAAGAAAGTGGAAAATAACACAGGTAAGACAAATAAAAAAAAAAAATTCATTTACATATTAAACTGTTTATAAGCCGACAAGAAAAGTTATTTAGGAAATATGTTATTTTAGATATCGCATTTAAGACTGCTATACTACAAGCAGCTAAAAAGAAAAGAAAAAAGTAATATAGCCACACTGGAGATAGGATCCAAGCAGCTGTCGATCTGATGAGCACATGACTGAATGACGTCACTTTAGGGCACGCGGCTTGTATCCATGGCAACGCTCAGCCGCCAGTGACAGTTAACGGTCATCCAGTGTTTTCCTCAGACACGGCCTTGAGTTTTCACTTTTGTTTAGTCGAAAAGGTATTTATTCTTTTATATTATTAGACATTATAGCTACTGTAACTACTGTTTATCTCCTAAAACTTACATTTGATGAAGTTTACCTTTTTAAACCTTTGCTGAAGTTGTCCCGCGCGGCTGCTGACGTTAGGCTATGTAAACACTTTTGAAGCTAACGTTAGCTTGTAAAGCTGAAATGATTAAACGTATATAATATTGGCAGATATTGAACTTAAACATTGAATTTCCATATTGCAAAAATACACACTGAGATGTCCACTAAATTTCGGACCGCTTCGTCTAAACTGTCAGCAGTCTTTACAAATATTTTTTCAATGGATAAAGGATAGTCCTATACATATGAATTCATACAGTACTGAATGTGTTCATTTTGTTGTTTTAGGTTAGAAGACAATGGGAAGAAATACCATCGACTAACCTCAGCTGACAACCAGAGACACGCTGACACACACCCACCAAAACACAGACGAAAAGAGTACTGCAACTTTACATTGTTCAATTAAAATAAACTTATTTTGCTTCATACAGCGTGTCTGCTGTCTTTGATTAGCTACAATAAGTACAATAAAAGGACATTCAGAGGATGTAAAGTGAAAGTCCCCTAAACATCCCGAATGGCCACTGCACGTCCTGTGAATCTCCGGAGGACGTCTTCGCGAATGTCCACTCGACGTAAAGCAGACCCTACACGCAGACGTCCAGGGGACATTCGTATAGGCCATTTAGAGGATGTCCTGGGGACCTTTATTTGTTAGCTGGGTCTAAGTCATCAAGATAGACACACACCAGTGTTGTAGTCGAGACCAGCTCATTCGAGTCCAAGTTCAGAGAAATTGGGTCTGAGACAAGACCTAAAGAAATCTTCAAGTGTATGTAAAATGTTTGGTGGAAACAATACAATTGGTACCATACTCAAACAGTATATCAAATATAACATGGAATGTACACTGTATTTTATTTACTTGATATAGGTTTAAAAATATTATCAGTTAAGGGTAAAAAGGCAACATATCACAGAATGTTTTTTTTAGAGTCTTACTGCTCACAAACTCTTTGTGGCTCTTATAGGCAAACTGAATAATAAATGATATAACAGACACTTTAAAAGGTTAATATGTTTAGTCCATGAGACATCCTGACCTGAGTTCTGCTGCCTCTGCACTAACGTTACACACTAACATCTCACGTCACAAGAAAATCACAAATCATTGAACGTGTCCATCATAGGGCCCTATGAAATTCGTTTTATTTTTTCCCAAATTCCATTTTTTCCATTTTAATTTTTCTGGATTTCATTTTTTTCTGTTAAAATTTGTATCAACTCCTTTTTAATGGTTAAATTTAATTGTATTAATCAAAAAGCATTTCTAATTAATTAAAATCATAACACTTTTACATGCCCTCCTGTGGGCTCACCACCTGCAGGAGGGAGCGTAAGGGGCCGGTGCATAGTGGAGCGGGCGACAGTCGTAGGCGAGACCCCCGACGACCCGATCTCTGGATACGGAATCTGGCTTTAGGGATGTGGAAGTTTACCCCGGTGAACGAGAGGGTCGCTTCCCTGCGCCTTCGAGTCGGGGATAGGTCTCTCACTGTCGTATGTGCATACGGGCCGAACGGCAGTGCGGACTAACCAGCCTTCTTGGAGTCTCTGGGAGGGGTGCTGGAAAGTGCTCCGACTGGAGACTCCGTCGTTCTACTTCCGAGGGAGTTTGGAGATATTGAGTCCGAGTGGACCATGTTCTCCACCTCTATTGTTGCTGCGGCTGCTCGGAGCTGTGGCCGTAAGGTCTCCGGTGCCTGTCGAGGCGGCAATCCCCGAACCCGGTGGTGGACACCGGAAGTAAGGGATGCTGTCAAGCTGAAGAAGGAGTCCTATCGGGCCTGGATGGCTTGTGGGACTCCTGAGGCAGCTGACAGGTACCGGCAGGCCAAGCGGACTGCAGCCCAGGTAGTCATGGAGGCAAAAACTCGGGCCTGGGAGGAGTTCGGTGAGGCCATGGAGAAAGACTATCGGTTGGCCTCGAAGAGATTCTGGCAAACTGTTCGACGCCTCAGGAGGGGGAAGCAGTGCCCTACCAACACTGTTTACAGTAGAGATGGGCACCTGTTGACCTCAACTGGGGATATCGTCAGGTGGTGGAAGGAATACTTCGAGGATCTCCTCAATCCCACCGACTTGTGTTCCGTTGAGGAAGCAGTGGCTGGAGACTCGGAGGGGCACTCGTCCATCACCCGGGCTGAAGTCATCAAGGTAGTTAAAAAGCTCCTTGGTGGCAAGGCACCAGGGGTGGATGAGATCCGCCCCGAGTACCTCAAGTCGCTGGATGTTGTGGGGCTGTCTTGGCTGACACGTCTCTGCAACATCGCATGGCGGTTGGGGACAGTACCTCTGGACTGGCAGACCGGGGTGGTGGTCCCTCTTTTCAAGAAGGGGGACCGGAGAGTGTGTTCCAACTATAGGGGGATCACACTTCTCAGCCTCCCGGGGAAAGTCTATGCCAGGGTACTGGAGAGGAGAATTCGGCCGATAGTGGAACCTCGGATTCAGGAGGAACAGTGTGGTTTTCGTCCCGGTCGTGGAACACTGGACCAGCTCTATACCCTTTCCAGGGTGCTTGAGGGTTCATGGGAGTTTGCCCAACCAGTCCACATGTGTTTTGTGGACTTGGAGAAGGCATTCGACCGTGTTCCTTGCGACATCCTGTGGAGGGTGCTCCGGGAGTATGGGGTCAGCGGCTCCCTACTTAGGGCTGTTCGGTCCCTGTACGACCGGAGCAAGAGCTTGGTTCGCATTGCCGGCAGTAAGTCAGACCTGTTCCCGGTGCATGTTGGACTCCGGCAGGGCTGCCCTTTGTCACCGGTTCTGTTCATAATTTTTATGGACAGAATTTCTAGGCGCAGCCAAGGGCCAGAGAGTGTCCGGTTTGGGGACCATACGATTTTGTCGCTGCTTTTTGCGGATGATGTCGTGTTGGCCACCTCAGACCAGGACCTTCAGCGTGCACTGGGACGGTTTGCAGCCGAGTGTGAATCGGCTGGGATGAGAATCAGCACCTCCAAGTCCGAGGCCATGGTTCTCAGTCGGAAAAGGGTGGATTGCTCACTTCAGGTTGGTGGAGAGTTCCTGCCTCAAGTGGAGGAGTTCAGGTATCTTGGGGTCTTATTCACGAGTAAGGGAAGGATGGAACGTGAGATTAACAGACGGATCGGTGCAGCTTCTGCAGTAATGCGGTCGCTGTACCGGTCTGTCGTGGTGAAGAAGGAGCTGAGCTGTAAGGCAAAGTTCTCGATTTACCGGTCAATCTACGTTCCTACTCTCACCTATGGTCATGAGCTGTGGGTCATGACCGAAAGGACAAGATCCCGGATACAGGCGGCCGAAATGAGCTTTCTCCGTCGGGTGGCTGGGCGCTCCCTTAGAGATAGGGTGAGAAGCTCGGTCACTCGGGAGGAGCTCAGAGTAGAGCCGTTGCTCCTCCACATCGAGAGGAGCCAGCCGAGGTGGCTCGGGCATCTATTTCGGATGCCTCCTGGACGCCTTCCCAGGGAGGTGTTCCAGGCACGTCTCACCGGGAGGAGGCCCCGGGGAAGACCTAGGACACACTGGAGGGACTATGTCTCCCGGCTGGCCTGGGAACGCCTCGGGGTCCTCCCGGAAGAGCTGGAAGAAGTGGCTAGGGAGAGGGAAGTCTGGGTGTCTCTGCTTAGACTGTTGCCCCCGCGACCCGGCCCCGGATAAGCGGAAGATGATGGATGGATGGACACTTTTACATTTTCACAACAATTTATTAAAAGTTGAAAAAAAAATTACGTTTAGGGACCTATGAATTGTTTTATTTTTTCTTCACCATATGTTTTTACCTAATTATGTGTTTAGCTTGACTTATTATGCATAAAACAACTTAATTTATTATTTATTATTAAGTTATTATTTTTTAAAATAGCCTTACAAAATGTTTTTGTTCCTCTCACAAATTCTGTTATGTATTTACATTTTTCTGGTTATCAAACAAAGACATAAAACATTAATTTAATTTTTCTTTTTAATTATTGAAAATTAAGCAAGCTTTATTTTTTGTTAAACAAAGGGGATTTATTCTTAAAAATAAAACATGGAAGAAATGTTGTGTGATTATTCCTTAAAATAGTGTTTGTTTTATTTTAGCAGTAGTAGTAGTAGGCTATGTACATTTTGCTGAAAAATAGTAATACATTTCTGGCAAACACTTGTCTTTAAATTAAATAAAATTTTTATTTTGATGGGTTACCTCGAATACCTTTATAGTTCTGTGTATGTGATGTGACGCTAGTTTTACTCAAATCAAATGGTCAGATGCTCATGAAGTGACTGTCAGAGCAGTTCTGGAGATGTTGTTCATGTGTTCACGTCTTTATTTAGTGAGACAGCGGAAGCTGACATCACCGCGAGCGTCACGCGCGCTTCAGTTTGAGTAAAAATAAACTTCTGCGGCATTCATTAAAGGGTTAGTTGACCCAATTTGCTAAATTATGTTATTAATAACTTACCCTCATGTCGTTCCAAACCTCCGTTTATTTAAGATATTTTAGATTTAGTCCGAGAGCTCTCAGTCCCTCCATTGAAACTGTTTGTATGGTATACTGTGCATGCCTCTAAATATACATTCAAATCAACAACCTAAAAAAAGAAGAAAATAGCAAAAATAACTAGGGAATTCACAAGCCTTGTTATAAGCCCCTTTCACACTGCCATCCCGGCAAATACACGAGTAAAGTGTTCCGGCAATTGTTCCGGGGTCACTAGATTTTGCACTTTAACACTGCCAGTGATGACCCGGGATATGTGCGTGCTTTCACACACAACCCATGAAGATCCCGTAAAGACACGTGACTTCAGGGCGTGATGTGTAATGTACGAGTCGAAAACATTAGGCACGTTATACTTTCACTGAAGCAAGCAGACAATCTTTGCGTCAGCGCGGAAAGTGAGGAACTAACTGATCTCTGCTTCATTACAGTTTGCACATATTTTTCCGTCACAAACATTGATCTTCAACACTTCAACACGCCATTAGATCTGGCTTTTGTTCACACAGTGCTCATCCCGGGTTGAACTCGTTGTTACTAGGTCCCGACCCGGGTTCAATGCAGGAATCAATCACGGGACGTGGTTGCTTTCACACAGAAGGCGAACAGGCAATGTTACGGCAATATCCCGGGTCCAACGTGCAGTGTGAAAGGGGCTATAGAGAGCTGTACATCAATCTAGTGGTTAACTATGGCATTGCAAGAAATTATTACTTACTACTTCCACCAGGAGGCACCAATCTGACTTAAAAAAATGATTTTAAAGGCCTAGTCTATATTTTAACAGGAAATACAGCATCACAGACAGATGTCTGTTCTGGGAAAACAATCTTTTCAAACAAATGAAGATTAGAGAAAACTTTCAGAGATCAGTTTGACTCTCTGACGGTTTCATACATATTGACATTGTGAAATAGTAGTGATCTAAACCATAAAATGTATTAAAAGACTTATTACTTCATATCCCATTCACCATGAGAAAACATCTGTTACAAAGAGCATGATATTACAATAATAACACTTCCATTCTCGCTGGGTCTGCAATATCATAATAAATACAGTGATGACGAATCATGTCTGTGTGTATGGGGTGTGTAGAGGTATGAAAATACATATTTTTACAGACACACAGGACAGCCTTTCATCATCCTTGGACCGAGTAATATGATTAGAAACCAGGGTTAGAGGCTTCAGCAGCATATTATCATTCAACATGCAGGGTGTGATGAGAGTAAAACACTCTTTCAGACCGATCTGTGAAAATTTTTTAATTAACAGAGTAATTAAGTTCATTTTAACCTAGAAGACATTAAATTAACAGTTGTCTGATTCTTGAATACAGTATAACTCTCAAAATAATAAAAACATCCAATGATACAGTGTACAAATGATCAGTGAACAAACTTCAGCCGAGAAACATGATCCATTTCTAGATTTTCAGGAACTGATCACTGATCAGACTGTCTGAGAGTGATCTTCATTTGATAACAAGAACTTAAGATAAATGTTTATTTCTTCAATGCTTTTTCCCAAAATGTGGTGTATATGAACTAAAAATGCATCCTTTATTTGTACAGAAAATCAGAAATCATTAAACACCCCAAACTTTGAGAGGACTGCAGCTGCACACACATCTAGATTTACTGATCAACAGGCTATGGATGCAGTTCTTTATTATTATCCCAATATAAAAGCTGATGTAAACATATTCTTTCATTGTATGTCAATGATAGAATTGAAGATTAGTGCTTAAATGTTTAAACTCTTATAGTGAGCTTTTAAACATACAAAAGCCATTCCATGTCAGTGTGGACAGCTTTCAGCAGCATAACTGATATAAACTTTGGACTACAGCACTGTGTTAAAGAAATTAATGCTCTCTTAATGCTGTCTTCATGCACTAATGTGTGATATTTCTATTTCCATCATGTTTTAATGGTTGTAGAGTACACTACAGAAACAACAGTGAATCCAGACATTGCACCAGTCTATCTGAATCAGGGTGTGTTTGTATATCCTTCTCATTTCAGACACTGAATTCACACTAGAATCACAATCTTCATTTCAGACACTGAATTCACACTAGAATCACAATCTTCATTTCAGACACTGAATTCACACTAGAATCACTATCTTCATTTCAGACACTGAATTCACTCTAGAATCACAATCTTCATTTCAGAAACTGGATTCACACTAGAATCACAATCTTCATTTTAGACACTGGATTCACACTAGAATCACAATCTTCATTTCAGACACTGAATTCACACTAGAATCACAATCTTCATTTCAGACACTGAATTCACTCTAGAATCACAATCTTCATTTCAGACACTGAATTCACACTAGAATCACAATCTTCATTTCAGACACTGTATTCACACTAGAATCACAATCTTCATTTATAGACACTGAATTCACACTAGAATCACAATCTTCATTTTAGACACTGAATTCACAATCACTCTAGAATCGCACTAGTATAACATTGAAATCACACTAGAGTCACACTAGAATCACACTAGAATCACTATCTTCATTTCAGACACTGAATTTACACTAGAATCACTATCTTCATTTCAGACACTGAATTCACACTAGAATCACAATCTTCATTTCAGACACTGAATTCACACTAGAATCACAATCTTCATTTATAGACACTGAATTCACACTAGAATCACAATCTTCATTTATAGCTACTGAATTCACACTAGAATCACAGTCTTCATTTATAGCTACTGAATTCACACTAGAATCACTATCTTCAATTCTGACACTGAATTCACACTAGAACCACTATCTTCATTTCAGACACTGAATTCACTCTAGAATCACAATCAACATTTCAGACACTGAATTCACTCTAGAATCACAATCTTCATTTCAGACACTGAATTCACACTAGAATCACAATCTTCATTTCAGACACTGTATTCACACTAGAATCACAATCTTCATTTATAGACACTGAATTCACACTAGAATCACAATCTTCATTTTAGACACTAAATTCACAATCACTCTAGAATCGCACTAGGATTACATTGAAATCACACTAGAGTCACACTAGAATCACACTAAAAGTACAATCTTCATTTCAGACACTGAATTCACACTAGAATCACTATCTTCATTTCAGACACTGAATTCACACTAGAATCACAATCTTCATTTCAGACACTGAATTCACACTAGAATCACAATCTTCATTTATAGACACTGAATTCACACTAGAATCACAATCTTCATTTCAGACACTGAATTCATACTAGAATCACTATCTTCATTTCAGACACTGAATTCACACTAGAATCACAATCTTCATTTCAGACACTGAATTCACATTAGAATCACAATCTTCATTTATAGACACTGAATTCACACTAGAATCACAATCTTCATTTATAGCTACTGAATTCACACTAGAATCACTATCTTCAATTCTGACACTGAATTCACACTAGAACCACTATCTTCATTTCAGACACTGAATTCACTCTAGAATCACGATCTTCATTTCAGACACTGAATTCACACTAGAATCACAATCTTCATTTCAGACACTGAATTCACACTAGAATCACTATCTTCATTTCAGACACTGAATTCACACTAGAATCTAAATGTAGTCCTCTCTGGAGTTATTAGAGCAGCTTAACACAAACTTTAACTCAAGCCATGCTTCATTTGTAATGTATATATTCATTTTCTCATTTAATTCTCTCATACTTTATCTACAATCCTTCAACATGAAAACTAATACTGTTATGTGAAAAGTAACTTTATTAAATATCAAAGAGATGTCACTCTCACACAGATGATCTTACACAATCATGTCTATAAACAATTATCTGGAAAGCAAATAAAACACTGTTTATCATTTCATTCCCAGTTCCACAGATTGAGTCAGTTTTTTCTCGTCTTTCCCGCAGTGATTGAGATTATTGTTAAGTTTGCAGTGTTTGCAGTGTTTGCTGCTCCTACTGTGATTCTTCTTCAGATCATCTGTGACAGAAGAGCTGGTGAGTTTTTATCTGAAACAATATTTAAAACAGCAAAAACTTACAGAGGATTATCCATTGTTTTATTTATTTATGTTTTTATCTCAGAAAACAAAGAAAAACCCTGACCACTTTGAGGAAATGATGCCATCCATTTTTTCATTATTATAATAATTTTTTTTTTTTTTTTTACAAATAACAGGCAAGCTGTATTTTGATTAATATGGAGTTAATGGATATTTGCATGCAGTGTTTACAACCATTGTCTTGTGTTTAGTTTATAATTGGCTTTAAATATGATATTAAATACATTAATGAGCAAATTGATTGTATAATAATCTCTGTTATGTGTGAAGGGGCTGCTTTGGTGAATCTTTTATCTGTTTGTTGTTTAGCATTTATTTGTATTAATTTATTTATATTTTGGGTGATACTAATTTCCTTAATAAAACATCTGCAATTGCACTTGCATTTTTTCCTGTGCTAAAATATTTCTTACAAGCTCGTAATGTGAGGATGTGTTAAACTTTGGAGGAAAGCATCAAAGATGTACAGATAATTAAATTATTAATTAATAATTAATGTTCATAATAATTTATATACCGCATTTCTGACTATAAGTCGCACCTGAGTAAAGTGGCATCATTCCAAAAATACGTCATGACGAGAAAAAAAAACATATATAAGTCGCACTGGACTATAAGTCGCATTTATTTAGAACCAAGAGAAAACGTAACCGTCTACGGTAAATAATAATAATTTTGATAAATAAGTCGCACCTGACTATAAGTAGCAGTACCAGCCAAACTATGAAAAAAAGTATGACTTATAGTCCGGAAAATACGGTAACTTTATTGTGGTTAGTTCAGAAATCCATTTTGATAAACTAATGACTTCCACACACTTCACCTGCGCTACAAGAGCAAGTTTGGAAGGTTAGGATTTAATATTTCCCCAGAAACAATTTAAATGTAATAATGTTAAAAATTACAGTTTGTTTGAGAATAAAGATATTTGATTCTGTGCTTTTATGTTTTGCAGAGTCAATGAAAGTCTTCCTACACATGAATGGAGAGTGACTGTGAATTTATTGCTGTTTTTCTTTTTCTTGATTGGTCTGACCAGACACCATGTGAAAATCCGGACAGTCGTGATGGTGTGAACAGGAGTTAATAGATACCATTCAACCAACATCCTGTTGCTCATCATGACTGTTAGGAAACTAACTGGTTTCTCCACTAAGTGTTTTTTCCACTGCATGGATCTTCATGCATCTCTTTAGGTGACTTTTATAAACAAAACTCTTCCCGCAATGATCACATGTGTGTTGCTTCTCTCCAGTGTGGATCCACTCATGTGATTTCATACTTACTAACGCTCTGAATCTCTTGTCACAGTGTGAACACTTATATGGTGTCTCTCTAGTGTGAATCCTCTCATGCTGTTTTAAACTGGTTGCTGTAATAAAAGTCTTGTCACACTCAAAGCACATGTACTCTCTCACACCAGTATGTTTTTTCTGATGTACATTTAAACTTTGAGGAAGTGAATAACTCTTTCCACATTCAGAACATGAATGTGGCTTATCCTTCATATGAACTTTCAAGTGTTTCTTCAGGTATGAAGCACACAAAAATGTTTTTCCGCACTGATCACATGTGAACGGCTTCTCTTCAGTGTGGATGTTCATGTGTCTCTTAAGGTTTGCTGATTGTGTGAAGCTATTCCCGCACTGATCACATGTGAATGGTTTCTCTCCAGTATGAACTCTCATGTGAAGCACAAGACTGCCTTTCCATGAGAAAATCTTTCCAGACTGAGTGCAGGTGAAAGATTTCTTGGCTCTTCTTTTCTTAAAAAATATCTTATTAGTATTTAAGCGACTTAAAGGCTTTTCTCCAGGTTTGTCATGGTGTTTCTCCTCCACTTCACTCAGTTCTTCACTCTCCTCGTTCCCTTCCATCCGCTCTGAAATTAATGAATAAAACTTCATTTTCAGCACATTATCAAACTGAAAACACAGAAATACAAAGTGATCAATCATGTTGATGCATTTTTATAAATGAATCGAAACGTTGCATGAACAAGCTCATATTCAGGTTATTATTTTTTTAAACATTGCTTCCACTAATATGGATGTAAGGATATTTATGGTGTGTGATATTTATCTTACCATAATATCTGAATTGTTGTTTGTTGCAAAATTACATTATCAATTGTCACTTCGCCAAAAAATCTTGAGTCCATTCATAATGACAGTCACTTGCTCAGTTTCTAAATTAATCGACTGTTTTAAACAAATCTATTGAGTCAATGATCCACCTATTCAATAATGAGAAAAACCGAATGTGACATTTGACAAAGACTTGGCTGTTGCTCGTAGCTTCTCTAATGTTGAAAATGGGCTCACTGTAGTTCATTTACTTAATCCTACACACCAGGATATTGAGCTGCCCAAACAGACCCATTGAGGTAAATTCTACACTTTGCGCAATGTGCCTTCTGATTTTTATAGGCCTATGGATAGTCTTTTGGCTCAGGTTAGCCTACAGAGCCTTTCATGCCAAATACCTGATGTTCACATTGGTACTGACACTCTTACTCCAAGTGAGGTAGAAGTAGTTAACTCCCTCCTACAAGAGAACTGTGATGTCTTTAGCACTACCTCGGCGGATCTAGGTAGAACTGATTTGATTAATTATAGCATAGAGACATCCTCTACATCCCCTGTACGTCAGAGAGCATACCGTATATCTCCTGTCCTACGAAAGGAAATCGACAACCAAGTACAGAAACTTCTTGATGCTGACTTAATTGGCTATTGGCAAATTCAAATGGATGATGCTAGTAAGGAGAAAACTGCCTTTACTACAGGTGACTCCCTCTAGCAATTTAAAGCTGCAGTAGGGAACTTTTGTAAAAATATATTTTTTACATATTTGTTAAACCTGTCATTATGTCCTGACAGTAGAATATGAGACAGATAATCTGTGAAAAAAAATCAAGCTCCTCTGGCTCCTCCCAGTGTCCTATTACCATTTGCAGAAAGTAATCCGCTCCAGGTAAAAAATAACCAATCAGAGCTGCGGTCCGTAACTTTGTTTGTGTTCAAAATGTAGAAGAATTTACATAATAATCGAGTACATCATGAATACATTTTCCAAACCGTGTTTTTAGCTTGTACAGATATTTAGTATATCTTGACGACATAATAGTCTTCGGTAAGACCTATAACTCCTTTACGTGCAAGCATCGCCAACGGCCCCGGTTTATTATTGTTTCACTTTCACAGCACGTTAAACATCACTCTCTTACTTGATCTGGACAAACTGTGCATCCATTGAAAGTTTAAAGACTCTAGCTTCGATATTTGACCAATATTTTGATAAAACATTGTTGCAGTGACAGATATTTAGTGATTTATGTCAGGAGTGCAAAATAATAAATCCGTATTATGCTACATTTTGAATAGAAATTCACCACTCACTCATATTCAGTCACGTCGCAGCGGCTTATTTGTGTTCACATAGACTCACTGAACAGCGTCAATTAGGATTTATAGACCAAAGATGCATATCGGCGGAGATATATGGATATATTAACTGATGTTTACTTTATATTTCTTCAGACAGAATCATCATTTCTATTCATTCTCCACTGATTTACGCGATCTGATGATAAATAGCCTCTCCCAGTGCTGTCTCTGTGTGTTTGCTTCCGCGTACTCGAGCTGTAACCCAGACAGACTCTGATTGGACGTTCGGCTTGTCAATCTGACAGTCCCAAAACTGGACAGCGTCAGATCGTGTCACATGGTTCGAGAACACTTCCTGGTTCATATCTGCTCACAACAAAACTGAAACACCTCTGTACACATACGTAATATCCGAATAATAAACCTGCGATTACAATAGAAAAGCTTGGTATGAGATTTTCTTGAGATCTGGGGCATTTTATAAAAAATTTAAAAAATTTACATAAAGTAAAGTTACATTTGTAAAGGCTACAAATGGCAAATTTTTACAATAGTAAACGACCAAATTCCACCCGTGATCACAAAATGATGTTACTACAAACACTCGATCGGGGTTTAAAGTGAGTTTTAAGTGTAATTTAATAAATTGTCTGATGTAGCTTGATGCTAACCGTAGCTCTAATACTACTAATAGCAGGTGCATTTCTTTTTCATAGTGAATTTCTGTCACAATAATTCATGTAAGGTCGTAAAATGTTTTGTTGTATTTTTATAGTACGATTTTTGATAAATAAGGGGTAAATGCATACTGAGATTGAAGTGAGATCGCTGCTTTGTTGCTTTGTAAACATTGAAATTCCACAAACAAGACTGATAAAGGTGGAATAAAAACAAAAGAATAATGATAAAAGAATAATGCGCATAATGTGTCATACCTGGCGGAAGTGTGAAAGACTCGTTTGGTGAGAACAATAGAACCATGAAAACGGGGAGTTTTCAAAGCCATCACACATACAGAGAGCACAGGAGTGTTTACATGTGAGATCTTACAGAGATGACAAGTGCCATAAATCAATCAGGGATGCATTTCCCAAAAGCATAGTTGCTAACTAAGTTAGCAACTTTGTTGGTTGCAATACAATTTCCCATTGCCAAGCAACTAAGTTGCTAACAGGTTAGCAACAATTCTTTTGGGAAACGCACCCCAGATTAGCCTTCTCTAAAAACACACATGACATGGCCTTAGAAAATATTCCAGTTTTACAGATTAGATTTTGATATTTCTAATGAAGTTTTGAAATACTTGTGACTTTAGCTACACTGTATCTCTAATTAATCTAACTAATTTCTTAAATCAACAATATTTTTATTACATTTAAAAATATGTTTTTAATATTTGTATTTTTGTTTTTATGTTTGAACTTATATATCTCTATTATCATAACAGTCTGAGTGATTCTGATTCCTGAACAGTAAACTTTGAAGTGTCAGCTTTGTGAAAAAATATTGATTATGTATCTAGTCAGAAAGAATCATGAAAAAAAGAGTGTAATTTCTTACAAATATAAAGTGAGACTTCGATGATAACGTCCAATTCAGTGATTGGGTAACAGCTTGCATTTTAACAATGGCATGTCCTGGCATTGCAAATCTCTCATTACACAGCTGAAACATCTGCTAACAATGTGAAACGTGTATGTTAGGGTTGCACTATAAATCACACGGCTGGTTCTGTAATCAGTGGTAAATCTCCATCACCTTCTTGCTTTCACATGGAGTAGCATTAACTAAACAGAGCCATTGTTCACTAACAAGCTGCGCAAAACCACAATCATATATTACGTAGCTTGTTAGTGAACAACGGCTCTTTGTAGTTTGACTGCAACATATAATCATTGCTGTTAATAGTATTCATCGTCTGTTTGATTACGTCATCAACTGAATTTTACCGTACATTTCTGCCATATGTACATTAATTTGACAGTCACCACTGATAAGCTACTACTAAATATATTGTAGAAATTTAATTTTCTGTAAAACTGCTTTGCTCTGATTTGTATCGTGAAAAGTGCTATTCAAATAAACCTGAATTGTAAATGAAATTGCAGCAGCAACACTTCATATCGATTCCTATCAATTCCCATCACAGATCTTAAACTTGACTTTTGACCTGACATTAAATAACAGTTTTTTTTTTTACACTAAACATTGATCACATAAACAGTCAGGAGGTAGTCGTGGCCTAATGGTTAGAGATGTGGACTTGTAACTTAAAGGTAGCGGGCTTGAGTCTCAGATTCGGCAGGAATTGTAGGTGGGTCAACCAGTGCTCTCTCCACCCTCTATACCACACTTGAGGTGAGAAGTGTGTGTGTGTGTGTGTGTGCGCGTGTACTCAGATGGGTTACATGCAGAGAATGAATTCTGAGTATGGGTTAACATACTTGGTCACATGCCACACTTTGAAATCGCCCAGATCTGAATGTGTTAAATGCTATTTTTATCACATTCTCACTGCCGGTGTTATGATTTCTTCTGGCTCTGTGAAAACCACTCTCAAAGTCTTGAGGTGCTGAGTCAGTCTGCAGAGCAGCTGTGGAGTCTGGCCTCATGTTCCTATATATATATATATATATATATAATATACATACATACCACCCACCCACTCCAACAGCAGTCCGTACATGTCACTGTTTGCAGTCTTTTATTTTAAGAAGTGAACAGGTGACGAGGAACTTCACACACTCCATTCCCTCACAGTCCTCTGCATTCAGAAAAATACATTATGAGAGTAATAGCAAAATAACTTGTTCACATGAAAGGCTATAATACCATTGATTACACTTCATTTATATTCTGATCACACTGTCACGACCGGCTCAAAGCCGTGACAAATGGGAAGGAGGACATAGTCAGGTTGGTATGTTGCAACAAAGATATTTATTAATATAAATAAAGAACATAAAATAAGAAATCAACAAACCAAAACACGATTCCTTCAAACAAACAAATGCTCCAAGCATCCAACAGAACCGAGTTAAACTAATCATAACCTCAAAATAGCCAAAGCAAAACCAAACAACGGGAGTTCACACTCCACACCAAACAGAGCTGAAACTATATAGGGAAGGAACAAAAGGAACAAAGTAGTTTACACAAATCATAACTCCACAAAGCTTCAATCCAAAAAAAAATAAAATAAGATTCAATCCAGGTCGCAAAACTCCAGCAGTCTTAACTCTCCAACTCCTTCCAGCAACCTGGCGCCTAGGAAGCAATTTAAGAAAAGAATAGAGATAAAGACAAGGAAATAGGACAAATCCTATAATAGACTATATGAATACGCAATAAAGCATCAGCAGTTGTGTTCTCCGTGCCTTTAATATGGCGAATATCCAACAGGTATCCCTGTAAAAACAAACACCACTTCATTAACCTTTGGTTAGGGTTCTGTAATGAATGAAGAAAAACTAATGGGTTATGATAAGTAAAAACCACCAGAGGTCCCACAGATGAACCCACATAACTTCAAAGTGTTGCAAAGCCCAATTCTTCCAGTGACCAAACGTACGACAATAATTACACCGGTTTTCTCTGTCTTTCTCTCCAACAGAGAAACTACTTAGTCGATCAGATGAAGCACGCACAATTTTAGAAGACCTGCTAGGATCATAAGATTCTTTCTGAACACTTTCTCCAAAAGAGGTTTTATGAATCAGAAAAAAAAAAAAAAAAAATCGGCAGCCATTATGGCTGCCTCATATGCGGTGGCAGGTTTTTTCCTCAATGATATATGTTGCTACTCTTTGTGAAACTGAGTTTTTAAACTGATCAAGCAACATCAAGTCCTTCAAATTATCTAACGTCTTCACGTCAGAAGCAGTACACCAACGACTGAAGTAAACTAAAATATCATGTACAAACTCAACATGCGTTTGGCTATCTTCTTTTTTCCAGGACCTAAATTTTTGCCTGTAGGCCTCTGGAACCAATTCATATGCCCTCAACACTGCATTCTTAATGGTCAAATAATCATTAGCATCTTCTACACTAAGAGATGCATACGCTTCTTGAGCTTTGCCTGTAAAAACAGACTGCAACATAAGTGTACGTTCCTCATCAGGCCACTTTCTTGCATCTGCCACACGCTCAAACAACAAAAGGAAGCGTTCGACATCTTTCTCATCAAACCTAGAGATCAATCTCATATTAGTCACTACATCAAATTTACACGAAGTCGAGTCACGGTCTACACCTCCCATTACCCCAAGTTTTCCTCCTTGCAAGAAGTTTGTCAGGGGGACCACAAATGTAGAAAAATTCCTACAAAAACAACGATAAAACCCTACCATTCCAAGAAACCGCGTTCAACAAACTTTCAGATGGAGCACTAATAAACTCCCCAATTTTTGAGGCCATGGTCAAACAACAAATTGGCTACTTAATTTTTCCAAACATATTTGAGGGGTAGAATTTGGATAAGCAATTCCCTCTAACTAAACTTCAAAACTACATAAACTCATCCCTAATCTTCATACAGTTACTTGCAGTGGGTTCTTATACACCATAAACCAGTGTTTGCAATAGCAACCGATTAACAAGTCACTACCACAAAACACGGATGTGTTCCCGAGACAACTGCTCTGACTGCTTTCACCGTACAAAAAAAATAAACTAAAATAAAAAAGATCAGAGTACCCCATTAAGGATACCTCGCTAAGCCTAACCAGGGAAAAGCAAATCCAAAAATAAACTTCCCCTCTAAATATATACAAAGAGTAACCAATACTTACCAAACCTGAACTCCCGCAGAGCAACAAAAACAAACAAACCAACCAACCACTATATCCTCCAGAATTTATAGAACCAAATATTAAACATTACCAAAAGAGCAAACAGAAATATTAATTTAACAAATCAATCATCAAATCAATAAAACTGAGTGATATTTTTACCAAACAAATCACTTAAATTTAAGGACGAGCCCCCACATTTGTCACGACCGGCTCAAAGCCGTGACAAATGGGAAGGAGGACATAGTCAGGTTGGTATGTTGCAACAAAGATATTTATTAATATAAATAAAGAACATAAAATAAGAAATCAACAAACCAAAACACGATTCCTTCAAACAAACAAATGCTCCAAGCATCCAACAGAACCGAGTTAAACTAATCATAACCTCAAAATAGCCAAAGCAAAACCAAACAACCGGGAGTTCACACTCCACACCAAACAGAGCTGACACTATATAGGGAAGGAACAGGTGTACACAATTCCATTGACGAGCCTTCCAACCACACCCACTGACCGGTCTTAGTGGAAGTAACGAGGGACTCGTCACAACACTGATAACACTTTAGTAAGGTGACCAATTCTCATGTTAACTATATGCTTACTATATGCATATTAATAAAATACTGGCTGTTTATTAGTACTTATAAAGCAAATATTCTGCATGACCATATTCTATATATCTAATCCTAACCAATACCTGATTTTAACAACTACCTCACTAACAATTAATAAACAGCAAATTAGGAGTTTATTGAAGCAAAAGTCATAGATAATGGTTTGTTAATGGCAAGAATCAAACCTGAAAATAAAACTGAATGAAGAAAGTGACATCATCTGAGCAGGTGGGAGGACAAGAAAATCACCTCAATCCTTTGTTTCAGTTTTCACACAAGCTGCAGTGTTACACATTATAATGAGAAACGTCCAAAATATTTGGTAAAATGTTTGTGAACCAGATCTAAAATAAATAAATCAAACAGTTAAAGTAATATTTCATCTGACCTGACACTGACGATCAATATGAAAGTTTCCCAAACCTCCCTTTACTGAACATGTTGTAGATGATTTGTATGGCTTCATACTCGCATTGTTTTATTTCAAAGCTCTGAACGGTTCATTTATCTGAGTTCATCAAAATTAACTTACAATCTGTATAAAATGTATTTATTTTTTGTAATCAAGTTATTCTACTATTATGAACATGTGTTTCTTGTGTGTAAGGAGGCCTTCAGAATAAACACCAACCTGTTTGTTCTTGAATATCTTCAGTGTGTTTGATTCTGCAGGGTTCTGGATCGCTCATCTTCTCTCTGTCCTCTTTAATAAACTCAGTCTTTACAGATTTCAGCTCTTCTGATGATCTGATGCTTGTCTTCACTTGTAAACTGATGAAGATAGTCCTACATTTATCGCTGTCAATACATCCCAACTACTGTGAGGGAGGAGTAATGTATCTGCCAAAAAAAAAAAAAAACTATATTATATATATCTTTCTGTAGAAAGAAGCAAGAAAAGATGCACAAGTAGCCCTGAACCTGATGAAAACAATAAACTTTCTCTAAAGTAAAGAAGAGAAATACGGTGAGCTGCTCATCTCTCCTCAGAAGACTCAACACTCGCTGAATGAATGAGGAGTGAGTGTTGCCAGGTCCCAGCAAAAATTCCAGCCAAAGGCTACTAGTGATCAGGGTTGCCAGATTTTCATATCTCAATATGCGGTCTTGTTGTACTTGTGTTCTTGTGGACTATAGCTGGGCGATATATCTAATGATATGATCATGCACATCCAGTCAGTAAATCTGGTTCCGTGTTTACCCCTAAATCACCATCACTTCAAATGAAACGGCATTTAATAGACAGAGCCGTGGATCACTGACAATTAACTCTTTTGTTTTTTACAGTTAAGTACAGTATAGTTATGTAACTTTTGTTATAGCATATTTTAATTTCATCTTTATTTAAGTTTTTCATTTACCTGTATGTAAGCACAGTGCAGTGTTAATGTTCAACACAATGTTAAAGTGACTGACAACAATAAATATTCTTATTAGGAATAAGCTTCATTTTTTAACTGTAGCTGAATAGTTAGGACCACTGCGGTGCTGAAATTCAATGTTGGTCATTATGGTGGTACAAACCCAAAAAAGTTGGGACACAGGATGCAATGATGTAGAAGTTTCAAAGACTGCTCTGGGGAAAAATCTGTCAGTGACTTTCTCACTTTAACATGAACTAACAATGAACAACTGTATTTTGTTAACTACATTAGTAGAAGAAACAAAATAATTGAAATAAGTTAAATTTGAAGAAAGATGGTTTGTCTCCAATCACAGCAGTGATGTTGATTAAATACACAAATGTCGTTCTTCTAGCATCCCTAACCAGCAGTACCAAGAAACCTTGTTTCCTCATTTGAAGAAGAACCTACAGCCCAGCTTTAAACTGGTGTGCACAAATCCCACAACTACAGAAGAGACATCTTATATATTATATTATACACCCCCCCCCCCAACTTATGTAGTATAATGGGGGAAATTAAGCTTTTGAAAGCTTTGAAGCAATTGAACAAATTGCTTTTCAAAAGGATTCACTGTTGCTTGTTTGTACTGTGGATGGCTCGGCTAAACAACTGGAATACAAAAATAATGGCTATAATCCATATTTGAATAAAATGACAAATTTTCTAAAGTTAACTCAGAAAGAAGAACCATTTCACAACAGTTCTTAGAAATGAAAAGCGTGTTCATCCCTCAGCAGATTAATACAGCATTTACTTTAGTTTATTATTTTATTTTTTTTTATGTTTGGATCCCCCAGGATACATAGCCAGATATTTAAAAGTATTTTATACTGGACAGTTTGTACTCAAACACATTGTTAGTTTTTTATATTTAATGTTCTTACTTGCAGGTTCATGCAGCAGTTAAATAAATGTAATAAATTAAATGTGAATGGAGTGAGTGGCTCAGGTCTGGTCTAAATGGAGAAAAACATGTCTCTGTCATTTAACATGTGTTTGCTTTTAGTAAACTTCACAGACAAGACAACATTCCTCCACATGATGGCATCAGAATCAGAATTCAAAGTTCTGTCCTGGAATATTCATGGTCTGAAAACAAGACTAAATGAAAAAGAAGCTCTACTGGCAATCTATGGAAAATATGACGTTGTGCTTCTGCATGAGACTCATATTGGTGAGAAAGACATTCATAAAATCACTGAGGCCTTTGGAGGGGAATATGACATAGAAACACTGAAGGATAAGGAATTCAAAGAGCAACTGAAAAGGGAGAGGAAGACGATGTATTTGACTCTCTTCAGTTCAAGAAGCAGAGGTGTTTCCAGTCTGTTCAACAAACCACACACACGTCTGGAAGCAATCTGTGAGGGTGGAGATTACGCTTGGGTTCATGCTGAGATTGACAATCAGAAGTACACCTTTGTGAGTGTCTATTACCATTCTGACGACGACCATCTAATCTGTGATCTCATGGTAAAGATTTTCTCCAGTTTCTTAAGAAGTGGCTCAGAAGCTTTTAAATGCAGGCCTGTATTTGGTGGAGACTTTAACACAACACTCGATGACCAGGATGTGAAGAAAGCACATGAGTCACGGAGAAAAAGACTGACTAGGTTCATGAGTATATTGCAGCTGTCAGATGTCTGGAAAGAAAAGCATGAAGCAGAATCAGAAAGATACACGTATCAGCGCAGCAATCACATGTCTAGATTAGACTATTTTTTCATGTTAAAACAGGATCTGAAATATGTGCGAAGTTGTGAAATATGCAATGATATATTTCTGTCTGATCATTTCCCCTTGAGCCTTAGTCTGAAAATGAGTGATACTGATGTTGAAGAGCTGAATCCCAAACTTTCATCGTTGAAAGTCGAAGATTAAAGATCTAGGGATACTGCATACATAGTGTAGCACCTGGACCAATCATACACACAATTATTAATCCAGAAAGTTCTGTGGAGCATCTCTGAAATATCAATTTACATCTCAACTAGTCTCAATACTAGTCTAATGAACTAGTTTGACCAACTTGACCAAGGGGTTAATCTGTCTTACTTTTTTTAGAGATAAAATCAGCTGACTTTAAATCTAGTCAGTAACACTTTAGTATAGGGACAAAGTATAACAGCATAGTCAGCATGACCATATTATCCATCCCTAATCATAACAACACCTAAACTTAATAACTATCTTACTAACTATTATATATAAGCTGCACATTAGGAGGATTTTATTAAGGATCTTAAGTACACCCTTTTAATCTAGGTATATTCTTTATATATAACCACTTGAGAAATGTAAACGTGTCTAGTTCTGTCATCTCGTGATTTTCCTATTATAGTGTTTGGTCTGTGTATTAATTCAAACTCTTTTGTATTAAAGAACTGCATGCTGTGGTTAAATAAGATCACATGTAGCATGCTTGGTATCTATGAACACCAATTCTCATTCTCTATTTGTTATTTTACATTAAACATGGTAACTCTGTGACACATCAGTAGAATAATCTCAAACACCCAATCCAATTTCATATTTAACTACCCTGCTAGAAGACAATGGATCGTGAAGTTTCCCTCCAAAAGAAGAACTTCTAGTTGCTCACTCACTTCTAGAGGTCGTCACTTCTTCACACTTTAAAAGATCACTGATCACAAGATCACAAGCAGATTCGGAGATGTTTTTATGTGCAGATGATGCTCAGCTAGAAGTCTTCTAGGGAGCCCTAACTTTGTGCCAGGCCCTGACTCGTCTCTCCATTCACCAAAGGTCCTTATTATGAATTATTGTCAGATTTAAAATGACGATGAATTTAGATAACATACCTGAGCCATATGTGACAGGATGTTTGTGATCTTCTGTGCTGCTGCTGCTCCTTTCTTTGGTTTGAGAAGTGAAGCTAAACCATAAATCTGGACACCAAAGGGATTGTTGCAATCCAGCTGAATTTCACAGAAACCTAATATAGTTTAAAAGGATGAATCAGGTTGGCTGCCGACACATTTGAACCTTAAAATAATATTGTAACATTTAGAATTACAAAAACATCCAAGTAATTCATCACAGCTGACATTACAAGACTTTCCTTGCTCAATGAAGAGTGCAGGATTTGATCTGGATGTGTGAGAAGAACCACCTGAACCACATGAAGCACTATACAACTCTGTGAGGGGCAGAAAAGTCACCTAATAATAATAATAATAATAATAAAATTACCACCCAACAACGATTCACTTGTTGTATTCCTGCTAAATTAATAACTGAGTAATAGAACATGTCTGTGATAAAACAAGAGTAATAAACGCAAATGCAAGACTTATCTTAACTGCAAGACATGAAAATCAAGAAAGTTTGACGTATAAGTTAAATTATTATTTATTGTCCGTGGTTATACTGTATGTTTGTTTTCGAACCCCAGTCAGAAACAGTGCTCCTAGTTTGATTGGTTTCAGAAAAATATATTGGCAATAAAAGGCATTCAATTCAATTCAAAAGATTTGAGAAATTTAAAACAGAATGCCCAAGCGACTTTACTGTAGCGACTTCACTTTAAATTTGTCTTCTACTAACATAAAACCAAACCAGGTCTCACATTCTAACAGTTTTAGGACCCCCCAAAAAGCTAAATTAAATTCTAAGAATATTAATAGTCTTGATGTTGGTTCAGTTACATTTCTAGTAGAAATATTTCAATTCTTGTTTTAACAAAGATCTGCAGACATCCTGTGTGCAGCATACAATTAAAGATGAATTATAATATAGAAAGGCATTTACACTCAAATACACAAAGAGGTATAAACTATAGGCTAATATAAATAGTATCATCAGCTGTATTTACTCAAAAATAAATATGTCACGTTATTTTTTTACCGAATGTGTTGGACTTTCATTTCAGTTGGGCACAAAAGAACATTAAGAAGAATATGTGTGACGTTCACTAACATTGCTTTTTTTATATAAAATGAAACAAATGTGACTAAGACAAATTATTTATCACCTTGGTATATAGAGGTAAATAGCATTTCAGTGGAATGCTATATAATGAAATAAAATGTACGTTCTTTGGAATGGAAGTCATGACCTCAAGATTAGAGAGTTTGACTTATAACCCTAAGGTTGTGGGTTCGAGTCTCAAGCTGGCAATACCACAACTAAGGTGCCTTTGAGCAAGGCACCAAAATCCCCAACTGCTCCCCGGGCGCCACAGCATAAATGATACCCACTTCTCTGGGTGTCATAAACCGTGCCTCTGTGGCTTGCTCTGAACATTGAAGATCACCATCATCTGATTATTGAACTACAATTCCCATCATCCCCGTACCTAGGACTAATCCCCTGCACAGGTGCATCCACTTTCCCTCCCTATATAAACTGTAAATTTGAGTTGAATTACTGAAATGAACTTTTCCTCAACATTCTAATTTATTGAGAAGCAACTTTATTTGTCAGGTTACTCCTTTACTACATTTTTCTTTCAGAAGTTGTGCAGTTTTTTTTTTTGTTTTTTTTGGATGGGGTTACAGTATGTTATTTGCCCCATATTTGTTTACCATGAGACAAGATCAAAATGCGTTTGAACTGGACTCAGTGCTGATGTAAGTGACATTAACGGTAGTTTATATTTAGGTTAAATAATTATTAAAAAATGATATTTCCAGTCACCCATTCAAAAATTACCAGCAACACTTTTACAGAAGTGTCAAGCCTCTCATCTACACATAAATATGTGATTAAAATCCCAAACTTTCATAAAGAGCTCAGTCTATAAAGTTAGCATTTACCTCCTCGGAAAATGGTTAAGATGCTACCGGTATTGTTTGTAGAAACCATTTCTATGAAGAAAATTCAACAGAACCGGATCAAATACAAGCAAGAGAAGTGTCAGGAACAGTTGCATATGATATTTGTGTGATTTTGGACTAAACTTACTGAAAGAAGAATAGCCGTGACAGGGTAAGGCGAGAGTTCATAGATGGCTGCCTTAGCCGTGACAGGGCAGGACAAGAGTTCATGGATGACCTCCATGGCTGTGACAGGACAGGTGGTGAGTTGGTGAACAGCCTCCATGGCCGTAACAGCACAGACCATGAGTTCTTGGATGGCATCCGTAGGTGTGACAGGACAAGTAGTGAGTTCCTGAGTGGTCTCCGTGGCCATAACAGGACAGGCAATGAGTTCATAAATAGCCTCCGCTATGACAGGAAGGACAGGACGAAAGTTCATGGATGAATACTACTGACATCTCTGAAGGTTCTGCAGCAGTTGCAGACACCTCTGGAGGTTTCAAAGCAGTAACAGTCTCCCTGACAGCAACACAACAGGCTGAGAGAACATTGCTGAGTGCAACAGACAGGATGAGACGAGATGGATGATGAGCTTAGACATGACGGGGCTTTAGAAGTTCAGTTTAGACATGACTAGGCTCTGGAAGTTCAGCTGAGACGTGATGAGGCTCTTGAAGATCCATGGTGATTTGACTTTGCTCATGAAGACCAATGGTGACTTGATTTTGTTCATGAAGATCAATTGTGATATGACTTCGTTCAGGAAGATCAACTGTGACTTTACTTTGCTCCTGAGATCAACTGTGACTTGACTTTGTACAAAAACATCAACTGTGGCTTGACTTGACTCATGGGGGTTAATGGTGACTTGACCTGACTCTGGATGGTCAGCGGTGACTTGACTTTATTTGACTTTGCAGTGACGCTGGGCTGCCGGCCATCTTGTGCAGTGGTTCTGGTGGTTCAACCTCCGATGCCATCTGTGCTCAACAGTGTTGCAAATATTGAAAATATTTGGGGTTTCAACACTGTCCTCTGACTCACTCACAGTGAACGAAGAGCCACACAAAAAAAAGAGCATATTCCATAATGTCCTCAACCTGCAATTAAATTCTAATCCAGGTAACAATGCTTTAGTTGGTTCACTGAGTCCAAAACAAAGTCCTTAAACAACTTCATCATTAAGTGGTACTTGATCTGACAACTCACAGAAACAGTGAACATACTCTGTAATGGTAATGAGAGGAGAATGAGAGGATACCGGGCTGCTGGATCCTGGTATGGGGAAGTCTTCTGTAGTGAGGAGTCAGAGACGGTCGGATCCATATGCAGTAGCTTAATATAGAGTGGTCATACAGGCAGTAAACCACCAACAGCATCAAGTGTGTTAAGGGATATCCAAAATCAGTAACAGCACCAGGCAGAGGTCGGGGCAGGCGGCAGACAATCAAAAGGCGGTATACACAGTCCAAATTCAAAAACAGATGGAACAAACACTGAAGGAACAAACACTAGGAAAATGCTCGGAAATGGCAGACAGAACAAAACAAAACTTTGCAATCATTGAGTCCAAACATAGTATATATCGGGGAATGGTAATGGGAAACATCTGGTGGTGATTAACCCTATGTACGGGATTATAGGAAATGGAGTTGAGAATGGAATGGAAGTGGAGTGCCCTCTACTGGAGTTCATGGGCACTACAGCTGACTATCATGACACCTGCATTGAAAAGTCTTGAAAATATAAGAATGGGATAAAAATATAGTTGATGACTACACATAATCATGTCATGACTCTAGACACTTCTTTGTGAACACAGTGGCATAATACAGTGAAATAATATGTTCTTTAGCCATATGAAATGTAATGTAATATGCGTGGGTAAAAAATTTACCCGCTGGTGGTTTTAGGTATATAGTGACCTCTGGCAGTTCTAGTGTTAAAGTTGTGCAAATGAAGTCATTAGCAATGCGCATTACTAAAAAAAATTAAGTGTTGATAAATTTATGGCAGGGAATTTACAAAATATCTTCATGGAACATGATCTTTACTTAAAATCCTAATGATTTTTGGCATAAAAAAACTATAATTTGGAACCATACAATAGATAGTTGGCTATTGCTACAAATATACCAGTGCTACTTCTGACTGCTTCTGTGTTCCAGAGTCAC
This sequence comes from Carassius auratus, assembly GCF_003368295.1. Classification (NCBI taxonomy): domain Eukaryota; kingdom Metazoa; phylum Chordata; class Actinopteri; order Cypriniformes; family Cyprinidae; genus Carassius; species Carassius auratus. The sequence continues at coordinate 78,493 of NW_020528458.1, forward strand.
ATTAGTCTCGCATAGCCAGACCTTAAAACTGACGGTTGAAGGTCTGGAATTCATAGCAGCTTTCATTGGCCAAGGCCCATCTGACACGTCAAACAACCAATCACAGTTCGTTTCATTCAGCATCATGTTTCGAGGTGTGGAAGTGTCACTACAATAACAGACCAGTGTGGAAAACTCTCTGACATATTTTAAAGATTCTATGCAAGAAACATCTGAAGCGTGATGTCTGTGAGCGTCTGAGGCTGAGACTAGGGTTGTGTGTGCCGTTCTCACTGAAGAACGTGTCACAACCACTGTCATGTCAAAGTCTTGTGTTACCCAGGTTAGTGCTTATGGTTATAGTAAGGGTTAGATAGATAGTAAACATAAGAGGAACAGAGTTCAACAGAAAAGCAGCATCAGTCTGTGCTCAGCTCTCCAGAGAAAGTTGAATCTGTTGAGGTGTTTGCAGAATGACCTGCCTGAGCTGTTACTATTGAACATCAACCACAAGTTTATCTTGAGGAACGGTTCTTATTACAGTACAAGTGTACTGTACATTACTTTATTATCATCAACGAAGATACATATTAGTTGTGAAAACTACTTGAATTTGAGTGGATCTTGTCGTGGAGAGACTCGGCTCACTCTCAGAAGAATCAGTCAAGAAACACAGAGACCTTGAAGTCAAAATGAGACTTTACTGAACAATGACAACAAAGCTGAAATGCCAGCCATTTATCTGAAATCATCTCTTATGAGGCTACTATTCTTATATATTTTTATCATCACCCAATCAGCATATGGCCAGTTTTATATCTGTGTTACTCCCCTCACAGTGATATAAAACAGTTTAATGTTGTTATAGGTAATACATCTTTAATCCATAAGGTGGCGACCTAGTGTTTTCTAAGAGTGAAGTTGCAGATATGAGAAGAACTTGCTACTGCCAGTTCCTGAGAGCAGTCACATTGTGCTTACATGTACAGTCAAAAGTTCGATGTTAATAAAGCTCAGACTTTGAGGAAACTAAGTTGCTTTATTGAAACATCACATGGTGTCAGAAGTGGAGCGCTGTTAACACCATGGCAAAGTTTCAGTGGCGTCAGAGATTTCTCCGCTACAGGATAGCCACTAAACTTGACAAAGAAGAGGCTGAAGTACAGGTCTGTACACTGCTTTATTCACTGGGAAAAGAAGCTGAACAAGTGTATCAGACATTTACGTTCAGGGAAGAAGAACGAGAGGACTATGATACTGTAATCAGGAAGCTCGATGACTACTTTATACCAAAAGTTAATGTTATACACGAGCGTGCACGTTTTCACACGAGGGCTCAAAAGCCAGGTGAAACGGCCGAAGAATATATTCGTAGCCTCCATGAGCTAGCAAACACGTGACTTTGGTGCTGCTAAAGAGGAGAATATTCGTGACAGGCTTGTGATCGGGATTCAGGACAGAAAGCTGTCAGAAAAGCTCCAGTTAATACCTGAATTGACACTTAGAAATGCCACAGAGCTTGTTTGGCAGTCAGAACAGGTCCAAGGACACATTAATGAACAGAATGCCAGCGTCAGTGCTCAAATCAGCGAGGTCGGCGGCGCCAGGGGAAAATTCCACTAAAGTGAAAGAGGTAACGTTAGACAACACCGTGGATCGAAAAGGAACCAGACTGAGCATGTTTCGGACTGGATATGTAAAAGATGTGGCAGAAATCATGGGAAAGGTGAAATGTGTCCAGCAAAAGGTGCTGAGTGTCGCAAATGCAGGAAAAAGGGTCATTTTGCTGCAGTTTGTAGAACCTGAGAAATCCATGATGTCAGCAAACCACAAGAGGGCAGCAGTGTAACACATTTCCTGGGTGAGTTAACTTACATTGATGACAAAAGTGGAGCTTGGATTGTCACACTCCCAATTCTGGGCACAGACATAGACTTTAAAATTGATACAGGCGCTGACATAAGTGTCATTTCTGAGAAAAGCTTCTCAGTTTTGAAGCACAAGCCAAAACTTAACAAAGTTAATGTGAAACTTGAGAGCCCAGGAGGTACATTGCAATGCAAAGGTCAGTTCAGAGCGAAGACTACCTTTAAAGGTGAGCAGTACATTTTTGAAGCATTTGTGGTGATTGGTCCCTATGTAAACAATCTCCTTGGTCGTGATGCAGCAAGTGAAATGGGTTTAGTTAAGAGGCTAGAAGAGCTCCAACCCATTTATTTTTCTGAACTTGGATTAGTGAAGACAAAACCCATTAAAATCTGCCCGAAGGAGGATGCTGTACCATACAGTGTGCACACTGCAAGACGGGTGTCCGTGCCATTGCTTCCAAAAGTCAAGGCGGAGCTAGAGAGAATGGTTCAATGTAGTGTTATTGAGGAGATCACTAAGCCTACAGAGTGGTGCGCCCCTATGGTGGCTGTTCCAAAGAAGACTGGGCAAATAAGAATTTGTGTCGATCTGAAACAACTAAATAAAGCTGTAAAAAGAGAGAAATTTGTGATGCCAACAATTGATGACATTCTTCCTAGGCTAGCACACGCCAAAGTTTTCTCACTTCTCGATGCAGCTAGTGGCTTCTGGCAGCTTCCTCTGGATGTGGATTGTGCTAAACTGACAACATTCATTACACCTTTTGGAAGATATTTTTTCCGCAGGCTACCATTTGGGATCACCAGCGCCCCCGAAATCTTTCAACGGGAAATGTCAATCATCCTCAAAGACCTGGAAGGAGTTGCAGTTTTTATGGACGATATTTTAGTATTTAGCACCACTCCAGATGAACACAAGCAGCGACTGCAGAGGGCTCTGGAAGCCATTGACCGGGCTGGTCTCAAGCTGAACACAGAAAAAATGCCTGTTACGTCAGAGTCAACTCCGGTACTTGGGACATGTCATAGACAAGGAGGGCATCCACCCAGACACAGCCAAAATTGAAGCCATCACTTACCTTGAAAAGCCGAAGAACGTTTCAGAGCTACGGAGAATGCTAGGAATGATTCATTACCTGGGCAGGTATGTTCCTCATCTCTCAGAGGTTATTCGACCTCTCAATGAGCTGTTGAAACGTGATGTAGTATGGTACTGGGGTGCTGTACAAGAGGAGGCCTTTGAAAATGTGAAACGCCTAATCACAAAAGCTCCTGTGCTAGCATTGTACGATGTCACAAAGCCCACAATCGTCAGTGCAAATGCAAGCAGCTACGGTCTGGGGGGCGTTTTGCTGCAGGACCATGATGGAAAACTGAAACCAGTGGCTTACTGTTCCAGGGTGCTGACCGATGCTGAAAAAAGGTACGCCCAGATCGAAAAAGAGTGCCTGGCGGCCGTGTGGTCCTGTGAAAAATTCTCAAGTTTTTTGTATGGATTGGAAAGTTTCATCCTGCAAACCGACCATAAGCCACTGATTCCTCTGATCAATGCAAAGGATCTTGATTCAGTTCCACTGAGATGTCAAAGGCTGTTGCTGCGGATGATGCGTTACAATCCTGTCGCACAATATGTACCTGGCAAACAACTGGTGGTCGCTGATACACTTTCACGACACCCTCAGCCAACCATTTCATCAGTGGTCTCTGAATTAGTGCAAGAAGTGGAAGCCTATGAGAATGCAGTCAGTGGTGCATGGCCAATTTCTCCCACAAAGCTGGAATCTGTGAAAAGAGAGACAGAGATGGATTTTGAGCTACAAAAGGTGAGGCAGTATGTGACTGATGGCTGGCCCAGATATGCAGCTAATGTCCCTCAAGTCTTGAAATCATACTACAGTGCACGTCATCACTTGTCAATTTTCCAGGACCTTGTGCTTTATGATGACAGGATCATAATTGCCCAAAAAATTAGGTCTGACATACTGCAAAGATTGCACAGTGGTCACCAAGGCATTTTGAAATGTAGAGAGAGAGCCAGATGTAGTGTGTGGTGGCCAGGCTTAAGTCAGGAAATCCAGCAGCTAGTTAACTGTTGCAAGGACTGTCTGGAATCAAGACCTACACAAAGGAGCCACTTTTAACCACTCCACTGCCAGACCGTCCATGGGAGAGAATTGGCGCTGATATCTGCGAAGTGAATAAGCAACATTACTTGGTAGTCGTGGACTATTTTTCAAGATATAATGATATTGTTCACCTTCAAAACTTGTCAGGTGAAACAACACGTGCTTGCTTGAAGAACATGTTTGCACGATGGGGCTGTCCCAACATTCTCTTTACTGACAATGGCCCACAGTTTTGTGGAAGTGCTTTCAAAGACTTTGCTAGAAACTATGATTTTCAGCACATTACTTCAAGCCCTTATTATGCCCAGTCAAATGGAGAAGCTGAAAGGGCATTGCAAACAGCTAAAAGTAGGGATGCACCGAAATTTCGGCCACCGAAAATTTTCGGCCGAAAATGGCCTTTTCGGTTTTCGGCCGATGTACTTTTATCACCGAAACAACACGGCCGAAATGTTGTGATGACGCAAACAGAAACCGCGACCGGCGACCTGCACGTGCACCTGCATAGCGCAGACCACGAGCTCCACGGGACATTCACTTAACACCAGTGAGAACGTTCTCTCTCTTCTTACTCCTTTATTCGCAGCACTAAAACGTCTCCTAACAAAGAGATTAAGACGGACCACGAAGTAAAAACAAAGAAAAGTACAGTCTTATAGAGTCTGTTAGCACACGTCTCACTGAGATCTTTTCGGATCCTCTGCACTTCGCGAATGTGCTTGATCCGCGTTATAAAACCATTACTTGGATGCGGAAATAAGGCAGCGCGCACAAGAAATGATCCAGGCCGCGCTGGATGCGGAGAACCGGCGTGGAGACGGAGAAGCGCCAAGCGCAGGAGACAGATCAGAGCGCAGAAAAAAAGACTGAGATTTCTGCTTTAATTTGATAAAAATGTTTATTTATGCCCTGGCCCTCTCTCAAATATTTCTCAAATGTCAGGCAGATGACAAGCTCATCTGCTCAACAGCTAGATGGTTATCTGTCTGAAGCCCCCATCCCCAGAAGTGATAACAGTCTTGCCAACTGGAGAAGTAATGCACTTTCTAGTCCTACAGAGAACAATTTCAAATGCACTTCACCTAAATGCACTTTGTTTTTATGAGAGAACTGTTCATTTTAAAACCTTTCTGCAGGCCAGTAGGCCTGTACATTATTATTAAATATACACATGAGTGGGATACATTTTTAGTTTGAATTTTATTTTATACTGTGCATTGTTGCAATGTGCTTAATAAATATTTGCATCATTTGTAATTATGTATTTTTATATATTTTTTTTAATAAGTTATGTAATTGTAATTATCTTTGAAACTTTAATATTAATTTATGCAATTGCAATGTCTTAATTTTAGTAAAGTTAGTACACGGTCATAGGAATAAATGCAATGGTACTAATAATTGGCATAATTTCTTTCGGTGTTTCGGTTTCGGTTTTCGGCCTTGGTTTTCTCTTTTTCGGTTTTCGGTTTCGGCCAAGAATTTTCATTTCGGTGCATCCCTAGCTAAAAGGATTCTGAAACAGTCTGACCCATTCATCGCGTTGATGAGCTACAGATCCACTCCCCTTCAAGCTACAGGCGCAAGTCCAGCACAGCTGATGATAGGAAGACAAATAAGAACTACAGTCACACCAGCGACCAGAATGGCCCGATCTGCGTCGAGTGAGAAAGGCTGATCAAAAGGCAAAAAGGACCTACAGGAAGTATTACAACAAAAGAAACAGTGTTAGAACATTACCAGAGATTCCATCTGGAACTCCTGTTGCAGTCAAGCTGGATGCTGAAAGAGGTTGGATAAGATCCGGGACTATTCTCAGAAAGTGTGCATCTAATTCAGTTCAACCAACTTAAAACGAAGTTCATGGTCAGGATCAACTTGCAACTAAGCCTGATAACGTCCCAGACAGTTCAGTGCAGTATGAACAACCAGGAACTGATCTACCTGAGTCTGATTCCAGTCACACTACAATCAGTTCACCTAAAAGGGTGCAAACAAGGTCTGAACTCCTAAGAGATACAAGGACTTTGCAAGATAAAAGAAGACATTCATGAAGAAAAAATCAAACAAATATTGTTTTCTGACTACAGTAATTTCACAGTTCAATGTTACATTTACACACAGTAACTCATTAGGAAGGGAGATGTGATATAAAACAGATTAATGTTGTTATAGGTAATACGTCTTTAATCCATAAGGTGGCGACCAAGTGTTTTCTAAGAGTGAAGTTGCAGATATGAGAAGAACTTGCTACTGCCAGTTCCTGAGAGCAGTCACATTGTGCTTGCATGTACAGTCAAAAGTTCGATGTAAATAAAGCTCAGCCTTCAAAACACATCTGGCCATTTAGAAAACTTTCTATCCAAGGCAATATTATCAAGAGAAAAGTCAAGCAGCACTTCTCCATCACGCACTGGCACTGTCTCACTATAAAGCAGCATTTAAACACTCAGTCTGTAGATCAGAGGAAGTACACAAACACAGGAGGAGCTGAGACTATTTAAAGAAAGAGTTGAGATCATATAATGAAGAGGAAGACTGACAGAAAGAGAAGATGGCTGATAAGTGTCACTTGTGTCTGCAGAGACTGATCTTTCTCTCTTCACTTCTCACAGGTAAAGACATCTGTGTTTTCTCTTCAAGACATTTAGTAAATTAATCTGAGAAAATAGTTAATCTGAACATGATCAGGTTTTTATTGTCCACTTTCATTCTATGATCTCAGAGTTGTGTCGTGCTGCAGAACATACTGCTGATACTGGACATAAGTGTGTATGTGCGTAAATATCTACACACCGTAGGAACATTTTAGACCATGTGGCCTAACGGTGGTGTTGATGTCGTATGAAGTCATCTCCACAACATTATGAAAAATACCACTGTATCTGAAGGATACAATTTGAAGAAAACAAAGATTTGCACCATTCTTTTTTAAAATACTGTGTCAGTGATGTGCCAAGTTAGACAGTTGTATTTACACTGCAAGAAATACAGGCCTATCTGTTTCCACTAAAAATAGCTAAAAGATTCTTATCAGCAAAACTGGATAAATTCCATTAGATTTGAATAATTTTAAATAGTTTAAATACCATTTGTCCAGTGGAAAAGAATGAGATCAAATCTGTTCTAAAATATTTACCTGATACTTTTCTTATACCATTATGCTTTAACTGGTAGATTTTTTCCAATGTAATGTGTATTCCATGAATGGTGTTAAACATGGTGTTACATGGATGGGAATATGCAAAGAATTCAAAGAGTTAAAGGTACAGGATGTAGGACCTGCCACGAGAGGGCACACTATCAAAACAATAACAATCGCGTGGTTTGATGATGCTAAGGAGCGTGGAATGATGGGACTTGTTGCCTTCTACCCAACCGCTGACGGCCATCAATCAGATGGAAAGATAAAATATGGATTTAATGCGAGTTCAACGATTTGCGCGAGTAGATTACATACAATGCAAAGACGTGATCAGACGATGGTTCAGACGCGTCCCCGTGCGGGTCTGGAGATGTGATGCCCTGCCTTTGGCGTATATGCCCCATAATACTAATCTTGTTGATCATTATAATAGCATATGTTTTCTGTAAAGATACAAATCAAAACAACTCACCTGTCGGGTAAAACACAAGCGAGATCGGCATCTCTTTCTTGTTGAAGTTTGTCGCGAAGCTACTTCCGCATTTGTCCACGACACTGTTGTCATGTGCTTTCTACGTCAGTAAAGGTGGTAACAAAGGGTCACTAACGTCATTGATAGGCAACTGCACTGCCCCGTGTCACTGTTTAGAATGGGAATTTTCTCACAATTTATTAGTTGAAAACATTAGAGATATTGTTAGTAATCAGCTGGACAAAATATATAACACTAGCCTAGTGGTTCTTGGATATTTTACTGTAAATATTTAAAAAATTGTACCTTTAAAGTACACTTCTGTTAGATATTTCATGTAACAGAAATCGCTTTTCAAAAACTACAACAAATGACTCATTTGGTTTACAACATATATTGTCTCGGGATTTGTGATAATACAAATATCGATGAATGGGATGAGACCTGGTTTAGCTGCACTAGAGAAGGCAGTGAGTGTTGTATCACTATGTTGAAGACACGCTTGCTTTCCCAAGGCAGACAAACTTAGAGTTTGAGAATCATCTGGTTTATATTGCGCTCAAATTGATTTGATATTGATGCAATATTTACTCTGAAGCTCCAAGGTGGTTATTGTAAGCTGCATGACATTTCCTGACGTTTTACCAGGCGCCGAGTGGAGCCAATCTCAGCACACACTGGCACAGGTAACCGATCACACCACACACTGGCCCAGCTAACCGATCACACCACACACTGGCCCAGCTAACCGATCACACCACACACTGGCCCAGCTAACCGATCACAACACACACTGGCCCAGCTTGCCGATCACACCACACACTGGCCCAGCTAACCGATCAGACCACACACTGGCCCAGCTAACCGATCACAACACACACCGGCTCAGGTAACCGATCACAACACACACCGGCCCAGCTAACCGATCACAACACACACCGGCCCAGCTAACCAATCACAACACACACCGGCCCAGCTAAGCGATCACAACACACACCGGCCCAGCTAACCAATCACAACACACACCGGCCCAGCTAACCAATCACATCACACTCTGGCCCAACTAACCATTAAAAGCACACACTGGCCAATATAACCAATCACAGCACACACTGGCCCAACTAACCGATCAGAGATGTAGAGATGTAATCAGGCCTTAAAAGTTTTTGATTGACAGCTTTTTAAATGCCCAAACTTGTTTACAGCTCGACAATATTCAAAGGTGCGCACATACAGCTCTTTTGAGTTTTGTCAAGAATGAGTCATTTATACATGTTTTAAAATTTTATTCATGACTAATGTATGTTATTGGCCACTTGGAATTTGGAATAAAGAAATAAAATAAGTCCTCTGTAACATCGTAACATCTCAGCGCTCTAGGCATAGGCATATACCCATTTAGTCTATAAATAGGCCAACGCACCAATAAAACCAACAAAATCCTTTGAAGAACCTTTACTCACCAAGATCAGGCTAGGCCTACATGTTTTTGTGGAGAAAAATTATTGAATCCACTGTTGATTACTTCATTGCATTCCTGTGCTCACTGATTGTGCGTCCAGCATTATAAATCACTGGCTCATTATTCTCATTATAAACATGGTCAAAACTTTTCCAAACCTCAGACTTTTTTATTTAAGTAGCTGGTGCAACCAAATCGCAATCGCCAGAGTCTACATTTCACTTACTCAGCATCCATTTTTGTATCTTTCTCGCACTAATCGAAACACATTACATGACTGCTCATTCACCTTGCAAAGCGGAGTGCAAGGAGTGCTCATTTACCTTGCAAAGCGGAGTGCCCAAACCCGCGAAAAATTATATAAAATAAGCCCCAACCCGACCGAACCTGTCGGGTCCGGGCATAGATCTTCAGTTCTACACAACACACACTGGCCGAGCAAACCAATCACAGCACACACTGGCCCAGCAAACCAATCAAAGCACACACCGGCCCAGCTAACCAAACACAACACACACTGGCCGAGCTAACCAATCACATCACAACACTGGCCCAGCTATTCAATCACAACACATTTCGTATTTCAGAAGGTCGGTCTTCATTTTATACAGGAACTATTCAAGCCATTTATGCCAGACTGGAGAGATGGAGGTGTTTAAGAAATGTAAAATATGTGAAAAATAATGTGTTTTTCGAGCAACCTAGTATGAGAGCCTGTTTTAGTACATTCCCAAAACAAAATCAAGAGTTTGTTAAAGAGCATAATATGACCCCTTTAAGGCAGATTCGTTATTTGTGGTGAAATTATTAACAAAAAGGTAGCAGGCATTTATAATAATATGTAATGAACATAAATGGTTTATTTTGTATTACATTACGTATTTTAACAAGGGCTGTGCGATATGGAGAAAAAGAAACCTATCACGATTTTTTGATCAATTTTGCGATTTTGATTTTAATCACGATTTTGACACACACAGACATGCTTTACAGTCATAAGTGCATTCAGTATAAATTTGAAACATATTTCCACTAACGCGAATATATCCACTCGCACCAGTGATGCACGGGTCAATGTATGAAAAACTTGCATCCGACCGACGTTTTCAACTAACCCGCCCGCAACTCGGAATGCAAAAAAATAAAAATAAAATATTGTACACGACCCGCTTCCTGACCCGCATTTTTAAAAAGCAGTAAATGCTCATCGTAGCGTCATTGGGCCACAGGAACGTAGGCAAAACTAACCAGACAAAAAAAATAAAAATATTTTTATATATTATAATTTTGTCAAGAATTATACAAAATCGTCAGTAAGCTCATAATTTGTACTAAAATAGTCTAGTCTGGCTATGTCTATTTGTATGTTTCTGCAAGGTCAGCAGACATTGAGGCTCAGGTTTGTTCTGATCAGAGCTCGAGAGTGGAGAGCGCATTTCTGAATATCCCGATCCGCTCGCTCATTCCGTGGGGTCTCGCTCAACCCAGAGTGGCCTGTTGGTTCGAAAATATGCAAGGAGTCATTTAATTGTTTAGTAATCAACTGGTGTTTTCTGTGTTGCTGCAAAGATGAAGTTGATGATGCAGACTCGACATGAACGCCAGAGAGAATGCACATTTCATATGGATTACATCAGAGTATAGCCTGTTTATTCTGGTTTTAATATTTTCGTCTTTAATATTTTTATTTTAATAATTTTTAATAATTTTATATTTTGTTTGTAATATATTGCTAGCCTATATTTCTCAAATCTGTGAGGCACATGCTGAGTTTAGTTCACATGCAATGCAAGTGATCCTGCCGGCGCTTTAGCTTATTACATTGTCTGCTAGGCTATATATTTGCTTCTTGTCGTAACCTTACTGGTTATTTCGGATTCAACCACACACACAGACCAGATTCAAAGTTCTCCATCTTTATCTTTATTCCCCTTGTGTGTGTGCCATAAGCACGTTGATGACGTCACATCAATACACAACTAATAAACTTACCCCCTACTAAGCAAGTTCTCGGTCACATTTCCTTAAACTTAAACTTAAAACAACTTAACATCAACTTACATGTAGCACTATGAATTTCAATTGAACATCATCAATGTTTTTTTTTCTGAACAAGTGCACATACTACAACATATTATTTACCTTCTTCCATGACCTAGCCCTTATCAATCACTCAACAACATAGTCTCTAAACCTTTCAGGCAATTGGGTTAGTCTCTGGGGTCTACAAGGTTTTGGAATTTGTTCCTCTCTCTGAAATGTCTCACTGATTTATTTGCATTCATCTGAACTTATCTTTTCCTCTTTATCATAACTTGGCTCTTGAGCACATATCATGTCACCATCCACTATTGGTGTTTCCGCAGACAGAAACTTCTTAACAGATGTTGTATTCTGTGCGTACTTTACTCCAGTGAGTGACTGAATGACAACGCTATTACCTTCTTTGTGTACAACTTTGTGAGGAGTGCTATGAAATGTTGTTGTGAATTTGTCTGTTTTATCCTGTCTCACAAGCACCTGATCTCCAACCTCTATATCTGATGTCTTAGCGCCTCGTCTGTGGTCTGCGTATATTTTGGCTTTTCCTTTTTGCTCTGCATCTTTGTCTCAAGCTTCAGGGTCACTATGTGGAGCTGTGATGTCCGGTAATTTTCCTCTGATCTTCCTCTGAAAAAGAAGTTCAGCAGGACTTTTGCCAGTTGTGGCATGTTGTATGGACCTGTAGACAGTCACATATTTGCGTAGCTCTTTTTTCCAATTGTGTCCCTCTGCTTGAGCAATCCGTACTCGTTTCATCAATGATGCATTTTGTCTTTCCACTTCTCCATTCGCTTGCACCTACTTTGGAGTTGTTTTGATATGGTGTATCCCGTTCTCCTGACAAAAAGCTTGAAACAGACTGGACTTGAATTGTGGGCCACGATCTGACCTGATTGTTAAAGGAAGTCCATGCTGACTGAAAATGTCTTCCATACGATCGATCCCTTTTTCTGCCGTTGTTGACTTAAGAATTGCATATTCATAGTACCTGCTATAATAGTCGACAACAACCAGAATCGAATGTCCATCCGGTAAAGGACCAAGTAAATCTGTGGCTAAGTTTTGCCATGGCCCTTCTGGCATCACTGTGGGTGACAGCGGTTCAGGGACATCTGGTTTCGCTACCATGTCCTCACAAATCTCTCCGCAGCCTTGTCCATTCCTGGCCACCAAACCTTTGTTCTCAGGTGTTGTTTTGTTCCTACCACCCCAAGATGACCTTCATGTGCCAGCTGTAGTGCTCTTTCTCTCAGCGACTGTGGCAAAACAATTCTTGTTCCTCTGAGTATTATTAGTGAGGGCGCCGTGTGTCACACAGACTGCTATGAACCGCACATATTCCTCTGCTTTATGTGTATGTATTTCATCTTTGGCTGATGGTCCCAGCAGACGTGACAGGGGATCTGTAATGTTATGTGTTCCAGGTATATGAATCACCCGAAAGTCATAAGGCTGTAATCTCAAGACCCACCTTTCAATTCGAGCGCATGGCTTTAAGCGAGGGCTATAATTTGCTTCCAATGCTTTGTGGTCTGTGACGAGATCAAACTTCCGACCATAGACATAAGGGTGCAAACGTTCACAAGCCCATACCAGAGCAAGTGCTTCGCGCTCAGTTTGGGAAACCTTTGTTCACACTCTGTCAAGCTTCTGCTCACATAGCAGACAGGAACCATACCTTCCCGTTGTTTCTGAACCAGCACCGCTCCAACCCCTTTTGGTCCAGCATCAGCGATGACTTTTGTTGGTGCATCCTTGTCGAAATAAGCCAGTGTTGTTGCCTCAGCTAACTTATCTTTGAGAGTTTTGAAGGCCCTCTTCTGATCCGTTCCGAAATGAAATTTTGTGTCTTTCTTTGTCAGCCTGCGCAGCGGTTCTGAGATGCTTGCAAACTGAGGTATGAAACGACTACTATAGCTGGCTAAACCAAGAAAACTTCTCACCTCTGAAACGTTTTCAAGCTCTCTTGCCTCCACAACTGCTCTCACCCTCTCTGCCGTCGGGCCTATGCCTTTCACTGACAGCAGCATGCCCATGAACACCAACTTATCCATGTTAAACTGGCACTTTTCTGCATTTAGAGTCAAGCCGCAGCTTTCCAGTCTCTTTATTACTGCATGCATTCTTTTCTCATGCATCTCTTTGTCAGGTGCATGGATGATGATGTCATCTGATATGTTCTCTACTCCTTCAATGCCCGCTAAAACAGTGGCTATTTCATGCTGGTACTGCTCACTTGTTGACGACACTCCAAATACCAGTCTTTTGAACCTATATACCGTTATGAACAGCGAATGTGGTAATATCTCTTGATTCCGGGGTTAATTCCAGCTGATGGCACCCCCATTTCAGATCCAATTTGCTGAAGACGACTGACCCATTCTTTCCTTGCAACAGCTCATCCACTGTGGGGATCGGGAACCGCCCACGAATAATTGCAGTATTTGCTTGTCTCATGTCCAGACACATCCTTATTTCCCCTTTCGCTTTGGGTACAATGACAACTGGGTTTACCCATGGAGTCGCTCCATTGACTTTCTCAATAATGTCCATGGTGAGCATCTCATTTATTTTTTAGGTGAAATGGAATGCGCAGTAGGGGCTGTGCAACTGGTGTCACTGTGCTGTCTATGTGTAGGCTAATTTGTTTTGTGTTTAGTTTGCCCACTCTACAGAACAATTTGGGGTATTTCTGTTGCATCATGGACTTCACATCATTCACCACTGCAACGTTAGCTCCAATCCTAAGCACCCCTAATTTAACAGCTGTGTCTTTTCCGAGCAGTGGCTCTCCTCTCCCGTGAATAACTGTAAACTCAGCTGTTGTGCTGCGTCTTCCGATTCCGACCTCACACCAGAAAATTCCTTTCACTGGCAGCGGTTCACTTGATGAGTATGCATACAGTTTTTGTCTGATTTGGCAGAACTGCATTTGATCTTTCTTTCTTTAAGCATTTCCCACGTTCCTTCATCCACTATATTGCTTGTTGCTCCTGAGTCAACTAACATGGATAATCCTACCCCTCCAACTGAGAATATTATTCTGTCAGTGTTGCACTCTTCTCTTACAACAAATGCAAAGTCTTGATTTTTCACCTCTGATTCAACTCTTTTCACTGTTTGTCTCGCACCTTCCTTTGTTTTACACATTTTTGCAAAATGGTCTCGTCCATTGCACTTTCTGCATAATTTTCCACATGCAGGACATTTCGAATCTTTTGCGAAGTAACCTGTCTGTCCGCATCGGTAGCAGGTTTTGTTAGAATCAGGATTACTTCTACCCCCTTGCATTCTTTTTTTCTGATCTCTCTCTCCTTTTGTGGATATCAGACTCACTGTCTCTTTCACTTCCATCTCTGGAGAGATGTGCAATGCCGCCATCTGCAGTTCAACACGTTCGCACTGCGCTGCGATTTCTAGCGTGCGAGCAAGTGTCAGAACCGGTCCTTCCTCCAGTAATTTTCTATGCACATACTCAGAGCTGCACCGACTCAGAACAGCATCTCTTATTTGATTGTCTTTATCAGCTCCAAAATCACAGTCTTTTGCCGTTTGCCTTAAACATGTGGTAAACTGTTGCACAGTTTGTCCCGTTTTCTGCTTTAGCTGATAAAATGTCTGTCTTGCAAATGCTGTGTTTACCTGGAGCACAAAGAATGCGCTCAGTGCTGTTACTGCCTGCACGTAATCTGTTGGCCCTCCTGTGTCAGCGAGTGTGGAGAAAATATCCTGCACATCCGTGCCAGCATGATGGAATAATAAGGCTCTTCGTCTTTGCTTTGTAGCGTCTGATGCATCGTCAGTCAGAATTAAAACCTTTCCATCAGCAAAAAGTTCAAATGCATTTAACCATCTTGTCCACCGCGGACCCAATGTGGCTGGATCACTGTAGCAGTCGAACTTTGGAACAGCGCCGTCCATTTTCAGCATGCAACACTTATCGCCACTAAACTTTGCAGGTAACTGCACTAAAAGACTCGGGGTGGTACGTGTCTAACTCACTTTCAGATTTAACTACAGAGTGAGTCCTCGTTGCAACATCCTCGTCGCCAATGTTGTAACCTTACTGGTTATTTCGGATTCAACCACACACACAGACCAGATTCAACGTTCTCCATCTTTATCTTTATTCCCCTTCTGTGTGTGCCGTAAGCACGTTGATGACATCACATCAATACACAACACTATTTATTAAATACGGGCAAATGATTGATAAAACATTGATCAAAATTAAGATACAATTTATACAAAACGAAAATCTTTTAAAAAGAGTTTTCTATAAAACAAAACTTAATGAAGTCATCAAAATCATGTTTTACCAAAAACAGCGCTGTTGCTCCCAATGCAGTCTTCTTTGCCGCCTCCATCTCTACCTGCAGACCGAGCTTGTGCCAGTTATTCAGCCAACAAAGTGTAGGCCTATGTATTTCAAAAATGTGTCTAGTACTAGGACCGGACTGACTGCCACCCGAATATCATTACAAATATTTTGGATGACTCGTAACGACCGCAGGCACCCGCTCATTTTGGATCAACCCGCGCATCACTTACTCGCACGCAGATTTCCTTTGCTCTGTTAACACAACCAGATGCATGTGCTCAGATCATAGACTGTATAAGGCTCAAATGCTGCCTTACAATGTTTCTCCTCTCATTCAACCTGTGTCCTGTGCACTCACAACTCTCTCTGTGCTCACGCGCAAGATATTAAATATTTTCACACCTTTCTATTTATAACCTTTTCTGTTCTCATCTTTTACCGCGTGCACTGTGAACGTTCTGTTCCGTTAACATGGGCTCGAAAAAAAAAAAACCAGGCACCTAATTTAAACACTGTTATTCAATGAAACCATATGATTATTATTAATAAATAATGCATCATTGATTCTATATAATGCATTTTAAGTCTCTTGCTTAGTTGGGGACACTTAAACGTGTAGTATGGAATTTTTGGCCACCAGGGGTCACTCAATCAAAATAATAACATAAGACGTACTTTGATGACGTCGGGAAAGAGCGTAAGGCTCATGGGAGTTGTTGTTCATTGGAACATGTGCCATGTCGCTCCCTATCATTCCTCACTCATTCTAACTTAGTAATTTGACAATCACGTCTTTTCGAACGGAGAGATATAGACGGTTTCAACGGCAACAACATAAACAAACGTTACTGCGCATGAGCGCTTTTGTGGACCTAACTTAACTTCCGGTAAACTTCCAAATAGAATCAATAACAACAGCCAAGTTTTTTTTTTTGATAACAAACAAAATGTTTGCTGCGTGGATCAGGCAGACTTAATGAAAATGCAAATTCATTATTTGCCAACAGGAGATGTTTTAAAGCACAGACATAAAGCTCCAGAAATAGAGGCTTCCCCAGTAACAGCTAAAACGAAGCAAATTTTAAAATTGTGGCGAGTCTCAAAAAATAAATAAATGTATGGGAAACACATCCTGCAGCACATCCACCGGAGCCCAACTTCAGTCTACTCATCACCTTGCCTTTAACTGCGTTTGTAGAAGGCACCGCAGCCAGACTGATATACACGACCGTGCGCCCGATGAAAGCGTCTATATGAATTATGAGACCCCTATCAAATCAATATTCCACCTAGTTAGTAGTAATATATGTTTTACACAAGACATCATCGTTTCACAAAATATACGGATATATACAGTTAGCTGAATGGATGCATACCTGTTTATCAGAATGCAAGCGAGTTCAACATCTCTCTGTAGTTTCAGCTTGTCACAAAGCTCTCTCTATCTTGGAAATGCAACTCCAATATTTACCCTTGTCTTGTTGCTTCTCTTGTCCCAAAACCATCTCGGGTCATTTATTTCACCCGTGCGTTTGGGCTTCACAGAACGTGCAGGCAAAGCATAATCATGATCCATAACTAAGTTATTGATTGAGGTTTAAATACGAATATAAACAATATAAATATAAAATATAATAGTCTCGATAAAGGCTACTACTTTTTCTTCTTCGTCTCGTCTTTGTTTCTGTTCACCTTTGTATTTGGCAGTTCCGCAGGAAGTTAGATAAACTAGAGGGGTCAAAGTTTATATGACGTCATAGACGGGCGACAAAATGGAAATAAAGAAACGTGCCGTGTCTTCGAATTAAACTATAATTTTCTCCGGATTTGAAAGTTCGTGGAAACTGTCGGGATGATGTAAGTACACAACTAAAAAATATATATAACATAGATATAATGATTTCTGCTATTTTTAAAGCAGAAAAATTACATATTGCGCCTTTAATTTCCAGTGATATCATTGGCTGTTTGTCCTCAAGACAATACTATTTAACTGAACTGAGCTGAACGATGATATCAATGAATTGAATGATGAACCGAATTTAACTGAAAGTTTACTACTGTCCTTTTGAATTGGCAAACTATTTTCCTATTTGATATTGTAAGGCTGATTTGGCATCTGTATTGTTAAAAGTGCTATATAAATAATAATTATAATAAATAATAATTTTAAAGGCTGTTGTTTGCTTAGTTTTCTTTTCATAACCAAAAAATAAATTAAAAATAAGTCAAGTCAAGTCACCTTTATTTATATAGCGCTTAAAATAAAAAACATTGCGACAAAGCAACTGAACAACATTCATTAGGAAAACAGTGTCAATAATGCAAAATGACAGTTAAAGGCAGTTCATCATTGAATACAGTGATGTCATCTCTATTCAGTTTAAATAGTGTTTGTGGATTCATTTGGAATCAAGTCAACGATATCGCTGTAGATGATGTGACCCCAACTAAGCAAGCCAGAGGCGACAGCGGCAAGGAACCGAAACTCCATCGGTGACAGAATGGAGAAAAAAACCTTGGGAGAATGGGCCAGTTCTCTTCTGACCAGACGAAAACAAGTAGTTCAATTCCAGGCTGCAGCAAAGTCAGATTGTGCAGAAGAATCATCTTCATCATCTTTACAGGGGATCTGTATCTGGGGCTCTAGTTGTCCTGGTCTCCGCTGTCTTTCAGGGATGTAGAGGTCCTTTCTAGGTGTTGATCCACCATCTGGTCTGGATACGTACTGGATCCGGGTGACTGCAGTGACCCTCTGATCTGGATACAGACTGGATCTGGTGGCTACGGTGACCTCGGAATAAGAGAGAAACAGACAAATATTAGCGTAGATGCCATTCTTCTAATGATGTAGGAAGTGCATCGCGTGTTATGGGAAGTGTTCCGAGTTCCGGTTTACCTAATTAATGCAGCCTAAAATTCCTTGGATATTAAAAGCATTTGGATATTGATTTGGATATTAAAAGAATATTAGTATGTTATGTTTAAGCCAGGTTAAAGAGATGGGTCTTTAATCTAGATTTAAACTGCAAGAGTGTGTCTACCTCCTGAACAATGTTAGGTAGGTTATTCCAGAGTTTAGGCGCCAAATAGGAAAAGGATCTGCTGCCCGCAGTTGATTTTGATATTCGAGGTGTTATCAAATTGAGTTTTGAGAACGCAGCGGATGTGGAGGATTATAATGCAACAAGAGCTCATTCAAATACTGAGGTGCTAAACCATTCAGGGCTTTATAAGTAATAAGCAATATTTTAAAATGTATACGATGTTTGATAAGGAGCCAGTGCAGTGTTGACAGGACCGGGATAATATGGTCATACTTCCTGGTTCTAGTAAGAACTCTTGCTGCTGCATTTTGGACTAGCTGTAGTTTGTTTACTAAGCTTGCAGAACAACCACCCAATAAAACATTACAAAAATCTAACCTTGAGGTCATAAATGCATAGATTAACATTTCTGCATTTTACATTGAGAGCATAGGCCATTATTTAGATATATTTTTGAGATGGAAAATGCAGTTTTACAAATGCTAGAAACATGTCTTTCTAAGGAAAGATTGCAGTCAAATAAAACACCTAGGTTCCTAACTGATGATGAAGAATTGACAGAGCAGCCATAAAGTCTTAGACAGTGTTCTAGGTTATTACATGCAGTCTTTAGGTCCTATAATTAACACCTGTTTTTTTAAGAATTTACCAGTAAGAAATTACTCGTCATCCAATTTTTTATATCGACTATGCATTCCATTAGTTTTTCAAATTGGTGTGTGTATATATATATATATATATATATATATATATATATATATATATATATATATATATATATATATGTCATCTGAGTGATTCAGAATTCACAGTATGTCTAAACTGGCTTCAGAGATGATCTCTGCTCTACTGCGGTCTTACTCACATGTTTCCAAACCTTAACAGTGAGATCACAGATCTGAAACACTACAGCTGCTATAATTAATACTCTATTTTAGTTTCGAAAGTAGCTCAAGATTGTAAGTAGTTCTTGACTTTGGACTAGATGCAAAACATCTCTGTAAAACTTTATATGGAATATGATCCCATAATCACTATTATCATAACCATCTGCAGAAATACATCAAATAAATGAGCTGTACATGTTCACTGATGGAAGTGTAGAGACAGCAGTGAGCAGATTCTCTCCTGAATTTCTCCTTTAAAATCGTGAATTCCTAGAGGAGCGTGGGTCTGGTTTAGATTTAGACCGATATCATAGTACTGAGACTGCTCTCCTTAGAGTTACAAATGATCTGCTCTTATCATCTGATCGTGGGTGTATCTCTCTATTAGTTTTATTGGATCTTAGTGCTGCGTTTGACACAATTGACCACAACATTCTTTTGCATAGACTTGAACACTTTGTTGGCATCAGTGGAAGTGCATTAACATGGTTTAAATCGTACTTATATGACCGCCATCAGTTCATAGCAGTGAATGAAGATGTATCATATCGATCACAAGTGCAGTATGGAGTACCTCAAGGCTCAGTACTAGGGCCACTACTCTTCAGACTTTATATGTTACCCTTGGGAGATATTATCAGGAAACATGGTGTTGGCTTTCACTGTTATGCTGATGATACTCAGCTATATATTTCTTTCACGGCCCGGTGAAACACACCAATTTGAAAAACTGATGGAATGCATAGTCGATATAAAAAACTGGATTACGAGTAATTTCTTACTGCTAAATTCTGAAAAAAAAACCAAAGGTATTAATTATTGGACCTAAAAACTCTGCTTGTAATAACTTAGAACACTGTCTAAGACTTGATGGTTGCTCTGTCAATTCTTCGTCATCAGTTAGGAACCTAGGTGTGCTATTTGATCGCAGTCTTTCCTTAGAAAGCCACGTTTCTAGCATTTGTAAAACTGCATTTTTCCATCTCAAAAATCTATCTAAATTATGGCCTATGCTCTCAATTACAAATGCAGAAATGTTAATCCATGCATTTATGACATGGTTTACAGTAAAACTCAGACATCTTCGTCAGGCCAAAGAGGATGCCTACAGAAATGGGGACAGGGTCTTGTACAATCAGGCCAGGAACACACTGAAGAAAGAAATCAGAGCTGCTAAAAGACCTACGCCAAAAAGTTGGAAGACCAGTCTACTTCCAACGACTCAACTTCAGTGTGGAGAGGTCTAAGAGCCATCACAAACTACAAGACACCATCCCCTTGCACTGAGGCTAATCAACGACTTGCTAATGACCTGAATGACCTCCACACCTCCTGCTCTTCAAATCTGTGAAGATGATGTGCGCCAGGTCTTCAAGAAGAACAAAAGAAGAAAAGCACCAGGCCCAGATGGTGTTACACCAGCCTGTCTGAAAATCTGTGCTGACCAGCTGGCCCCCATCTTTTCACAGATCTTCAACAGATCCCTGGAGTTGTGTGAAGTGCCTTCCTGCTTCAAACGCTCCACCATCATCCCCATCCCAAAGAAACCCAAGATAGCAGAACTTAACAACTACAGACCTGTGGCTCTAACGTCTGTCGTCATGAAGTCGTTTGAAAAACTGGTTCTGGCTTATCTGAAGGACATCACTGGACCCTTACTGGATCCCCTCCAGTTTGCTTACCGAGCAAACAGGTCCGTGGATGATGCAATCAACATGGGATTGCACTTCATCCTGCAACATCTGGACAAAACAGGGACTTATGTGAGGATCCTATTTGTGGACTTTAGTTCGGCATTCAACACCATCATCCCAACAGCCATTCAGACCAAACTGACCCAGCTCTCTGTTCCTAGCTCCATCTGTCAGTGGATCACCAGCTTTCTGACAGATAGGCAACAGTTAGTGAGACTGGGGAAATTCACATCAAACAGCTGCTCCACCAACACTGGTGCCCCTCAGGGATGTGTTCTCTCCCCTCTGCTCTTCTCCCTGTACACCAACGACTGCACCTCTAAAGACCCCTCTGTCAAGCTCCTAAAGTTTGCAGACGACACTACAGTCATCAGCCTCATCCAGGACGGTGATGAGTCTGCTTACAGACAAGAGGTTGAGCAGCTGGCTGTCTGGTGCAGTCTTAACAACCTGGAGCTGAACATGCTCAAAACAGTGGAGATGATCGTGGACTTTAGGAGAAACCCACCTGCACTTTCCCCACTCACCATCATGAACAGCACTGTGTCTGCAGTGGAGTCATTCAGATTCCAGGGAACCACCATCTCTCAGGTACCTGAAGTGGGACAATCACATTGACTCCATTGTTAAAAAGGCCCAGCAAAGGTTGTATTTCCTTCGCCAGCTGAGGAAGTTTAACCTGCCACAGGAGCTGCTAAAACAGTTCTACTCGGCCGTCATTGAGTCTGTCCTCTCTACTTCAATAACTGTCTGGTTTGGTTCAGCAACAAAATCAGACATAAGAAGACTACAGAGAACTGTTCGGACTGCTGAAAGGATTATTGGTGCTCCCCTGCCCACCCTTCAAGAATTGTATACATCCAGAGTGAGGAAAAGGGCTCAGAAAATCACTCTGGATCCCTCACATCCAAGTCACCCCATCTTTGAACTTTTGCCATCTGGCCGGCGCCTCAGAGCCGCAAACACCAGAACAGCAAGGCACAAGAACAGTTTCTTCCCCCGGGCAATCTACCTCATGAACAGTTAAATGTTCCCTACTTATGCTTATAAATGTGCAATATCCTTATATTTATTTGTTAACCCTCCATCCTAGAACATTCCTGCATCTCACTCAATCCTATTCCATTATCATTTATAGCACAATTGTTTATACAATTATTATTTGCCAATTTGTAAATCTCTTTTTTTTCTGTGTGTTGTTGTCTCTGTGTACTGGAAGCTTATGTCAACAAATTCCTTGTATGCGTAAGCATACTTGGCAATAAAGCTCTTTCTGATTCTGCACAATCTGACTTGGCGGCAGCCTGGAATTGAACTACTGGTTTTGTCTGGTCAGAGGAGAACTGGCCCCCCAACTGAGCCTGGTTTCTCCCAAGGTTTTTTTCTCCATTCTGTCACCGATGGAGTTTCAGTTCCTTGCAGCTTTCGCCTTTGGCTTGCTTAGTTTGGGTCACTTCATCTACAGCGATATCGTTGACTTGATTGCAAATAAATGCACAGACACTATTTAAACTGAACAGAGATGACATAACTGAAGTCAATGATGAACTGCCTTTAACTATCATTTTGCATTATTGACACACTGTTTTCCTAATGAATGTTGTTCAGTTGCTTTGACGCAATGTATATTGTTTAAATCAGAATCAGAATCAGAATGAGCTTTATTGCCAGGTATGTTTACACATACGAGGAATTTGTTTTCGTGACAGAAGCTCCGCAGTACAACAGAATGACAGCGACAGAACATAAAACACATAATAAAATAATAAAAAATACAAATAAGTAGATAGTGAGTGACAATATACAAATGACAATTGTAGGCAGGTATATTACAAAATGAAGTTATGTATGTACATATATATTGTGTGCAAAATTTAAGTGTATACTAAGTATGTGTGTTAGATAAATATAGTGTGTGTGTATATAAATATAAAGTGTAGTGTGTTCGCCGTTATTATCAGCTGTTCATAAGATGGATTGCCTGAGGGAAGAAACTGGTCCTGTGTCTGGTCGTTCTAGTGCTCAGTGCTCTGTAGCGTCGACCAGATGGCAACAGTTCAAAGAGGGAGTGTGCTGGATGTGAGGGGTCCAGAGTGATTTTGACAGCCCTTTTTCTCACTCTGGATAAGTACAGTTCTTGAATAGATGGGAGAGTTGAACCGATGATTCGCTCAGCAGTCCGGACTACCCTCTGTAGTCTTCTGAGGTCAGATTTAGAAGCTTAGCTGAACCAGACAGTTACTGAAGTGCAGAGGATGGATTCAATGATGGTGGAGTAGAACTGTTTCAGCAGCTCCTGTGGCAGGTTAAACTTCCTCAGCTGGCGAAGGAAGTACAACCTCTGCTGGGCCTTTTTTACGATGGAGTCAATGTGATTGTCCCACTTCAGGTCCTGAGAGATGGTGGTTCCCAGGAACCTGAATGACTCCACTGCAGTCACAGGGCTGTTCATGATGGTGAGTGGGGGGAGTGCAGGGGGGTTTCTCCTGAAGTCCACGATCATCTCCACTGTTTTGAGGGTGTTAAGCTCCAGGTTGTTGAGACTGCACCAGACAGCCAGCTCTTTTACCTCCTGTCTGTAAGCAGACTCGTCACCGTCCTGAATGAGGCCGATGAGTGTGGTGTCGTCTGCAAACTTCAGGAGCTTGACAGAGGGTTCCTTAGATGTGCAATCGTTGGTGTAGAGGGAGAAGAGCAGTGGGGAGAGAACACAGCCCTGGGGAGCTCCGGTGCTGATTGTACGGGTGCTGGATGTGTGTTTTCCCAGCCTCACTAGCTGATGCCTGTCTGTCAGGAAGCTGTTGATCCACTGACAGACGGAGGTGGGCACGGAGAGCTGATTTAGTTTGGGCAGGAGGAGGTTTGGGATGATCGTGTTGAAGGCCGAGCTGAAGTCCACAAACAGGATCCTCACATAAGTCCCCGGTCTGTCTAGGTGTTGCAGAACATAATGCAGTCCAATGTTTACTGCATCGTCCACAGACCTGTTTGCTCTGTAGGCAAACTGAAGAGGATCCAGCAAGGGCCCAGTGATGTCCTTCAGGTGGGCCAGCACCAGTTTTTCAAATGACTTCATGACTACAGACGTTAGAGCCACAGGCCTGTAGTCATTTAGTCCTGTAATTTTGGGTTTCTTAGGGATGGGGATGATGGTGGAATGTTTGAGGCATGAAGGGACTTCGCACAGCTCCAGCGATCTGTTGAAGATCTGTGTGAAGATGGGGGCCAGCTGGTCAGCACAGGATTTCAGACAGGCTGGTGTAACACAATCTGGGCCTGGTGCTTTTTTCCTTTTCTGCTTCCGGAAGACCTGGCGCACTGCATCCTCGCTGATCTGAATTGCAGGTGTGGGGGAGAGGGGGGATGCAGGAGGTGAGAATGGTGAGAGTGCTTGATTGGAGAGGTGTTCAGGATGGGTTGCAGGAGCTGTTAATGGTGTGAACGGTAGTTTGGAGAGGCATTCAGGGCTGGTTGCAGGAGTTGTGAAGGGTGTGAATGGTTTTGTGGGGAGGCGTTCAGCGCTGTAAAGCGCTATATAAATAAATGTGACTTTGAGTTTGGTTGAGAGAGTCTTGAGTATCACGAGAAGTTTCTCATCCTCATGTCTTCATCAGATGGTCAGTTTGACAGATTTGCAGCAGCTAATTCTGTTCTCCTCCAGCGTGTGCTCAATGTTGTTATGTCATGAAATACAGTACCTCTGCCTTCTGATGATCTCGTCACTTGGAGAGACACATTAACACCCTTGAATGTGTGGAAACATTCAAGATCCTCATTTATGCATCTTGTCTGACAGAGAGCAGTGTGGTCAGAATCAGCACTGACTGTCTTTCTTCTGAAGAATAGGGCATAAGGCCTTCAGGGTCATCAACATCTCCACCAAAAGTGGGGCGGTCATGGCCTAATGGTTAGAGAGTCAGACTCATAACCCAGGGGTCATCAGTGAGTCCATGAAGATCTGAAGATGACTCTCTGTAATACGTTGTACAGCATCATGGAGTGTAAGACCTAACTCTTGTTTCATACATTGACTGAGGGTCATGTTAGGGTTCATCTTCTGCTCCTCTGTATCGGTCAATCAGAGCAGCAACAGTGAGGGCCATGGTATCTCTCTCTAATCAAACACACCTGATCATATGTGATCATATGCATTAAAGGGTTAGCAGTTTATTGGTTTACTTCGACAATGCTTCCAGTGCTCCTTCCACAATTTAGCAATAGAGCAGCAGCTAAATATCCTCTCATATTTTAATGACAACCAACAAGAGGATTTGTGACTCACCAAGAATTGTCTCCAAATTGGATAGATAGACCCGAAACCCGAATCTGGCCCTAATTGTCCTGAAAATTATACTAAAGCAAAATCTTGAGTAGTTATTGTCTGATAAACATTAAAAACTGTCTGCGGAGGTTAAGTCATCCTGCAACCAGCCCCCGCCGGCTGCTCATTGGCTGCAGCATCTTTTTTCTATAAGTTCTAAAAAAATACTGTAGGGGGCTAGTCACGAATTTAGATATTCATTTATCTGATTAATCTACACACACAAAGACAACACAACCTTTTGTGCCCCCCTTTTTGTTTTAAATCTTGATGAAGAGAGCACAAGTTGCTGCAGCTGCGAGGAGGACCGCATACAAAAGTGATTGACAGTTTGCTTTGTACCGGCACTTCTTTTGGACCACTTAAAGCACTGTTTACACAGAGAAAGCAATAAACCAACTAAATTTAATTTAATGTACATTCAAATTACCTTACATGCATAAGTCATAGTTATAGGCTATTACATTCACATTAGAATTGTAAATAAAAATCAACAAGTGAGTCAAAAGTGAGCGTTCACAATTTCTTACGAAAATTTATAATTTTCCAAACCTAAAAATCTAACTGAAAGCACAGTTATTTTAACTGCACGTAGATCACAAACCTCTGAAATCAGTTGATAAATGTGAACGTTATCGTGTTTTTTTTTATTCCGAAAAAAATGGCAGCTCACCTGTTTACTTTCAGGTATTTTTAAAGCAGTCTTGCCCTCACAAACACGGCAGGCGCATTGACATATCACAGCAAAGGCTCAAATTGGCCAATGAGGCGTCTAGGTATTTATATGCATACACATCATATAGGTAGACGTCCTATTGGCCGCTGAGATTTGTGGCCGCCATTTTGAACCGAGAATGGCTCTATGACACAGCGTCTCGTTCCTTCAAGGAACTAGGTTTACATACGTAACCTTGAGTCGTTCCTTTTCAGGAACTCGAGCTGCGTCGAGCGCTTTGGGGAACGATATACCAACGCTGCCAGACTACCAAATCCCAGCCTAGTGTGTATCTGAAGAGCACAGCTAAGGTGGGAGAACAGAAAAGCCCAGAGTGGCTCGCATATCAAGACCGTAAAATCTGACATATGTAGAGGGCGTGGACCACCCCGCAGCGTTGCAGATGTCCAAGAGGGACACACCTGCTGAGAAGGCCTTAGAGGCCGCCATACCCCGAGTAGAGTGAGCCTTGGCCCCAAAAGGAGGGGGAAGACCAGATGACTCATAGGAGACGTTGATAGCCTCGACTATCCAATGACTAAGGGTCTGCTTGGTGGCAGTAGAACCCTTGTTAGTAGGACTGTAGCAAACAAGCAATTCGTCGGATTTTCTCCACAGGGCAGCTCTGTGGAGGTATGCATCCAGTGCTCACACTGGACACATACAGTTTAGCTTTTCCTGGTCTGGCTCCTGAAAGGGAGGAGGACAGAAGGCCTGCAGTACGATAGGTTGTGGTGTAACAGAGGGAACCTATGGAACATAACCCGCTCGAGGGTATAAAAATGCTTTGGCCATACCAGGGGCAAAGTCTAGGTAGGTAGGGGCCACCAAAAGGGCCTGGAGACCTCCAACTCTCTTTAGAGAGGTGATAGCCAGTAACAGGGCAGTTTTAATCGTCAGATGTCTGTCTGAGATGTCTTGTATTGGCTCGAATGGAGCTTTGCAAAGGGCCTCTAAACCAAATCCAAATCCCAGGGGGGAACACCGGACCGTACTGGAGGTCTCAGCCTCAGCGCACCGT
Source organism: Carassius auratus (assembly GCF_003368295.1). NCBI lineage: Eukaryota > Metazoa > Chordata > Actinopteri > Cypriniformes > Cyprinidae > Carassius > Carassius auratus. The sequence continues at coordinate 105,594 of NW_020528458.1, forward strand.
GGAGGAAACGTGTAACTAGGGGGTGTCTACCCACTGACTGATCATTGAAAGGGACATGGAAAGCAGCTATGGCCGCCACGTACACCTTTAAGGTGGAGTGGGATAACCCCGCAGAGAGCCTGGCTTGTAAAAACTCCAGAACTGTACCAACTGGGCAGTTTGCTGGGTCAAGTTGACGGTCTCTGCACCATGAAGTAAAGAGTTTCCACTTCAGGGCGTACAGTTTCCTCGTAGAGGGAGTTCTGGATTGGAGTAGGGTCTCAACAACCTCGGTTGAGAGACCAGCTGCTAACAGTTGTGGGGACCACGTTCGGCCCAGCCAGAACGGGGCTACTAATAACAGACGGACCCCATCCTGGCGTACTCTCGCCAGAACTCCCGGGAGCAGAGCGATAGGGGGAAATGCGTACAGACGAAGCCTCGGCCAGGTCTGTACCATAGCGTCCAGTCCCAGAGGAGCTGAACTAGAGAGAACCAGAGGGGACATTGCGATGTCTCCTGAGTCACAAAGCGGTCCACCTGGGCTGTACCAAATACTCTCCATATCTACTTCACCATCTCGACCCCTGCCTCAACAGTATGTCTGCTCCCACATTCAATCTCCCAGGAATATACACTGCTCTGATCGAGAGGAGTTTGCCCTGGGACCAGAGAAGGATCTGGTGTGCCAGCTTGTACAAGGGGCGTTAACGCAGACCCCCCCGCGGTGTTCATAGATGATCTCAGATCTGTCTGGGTTAAACCAGTCCAAACCGGGTTCAGAGATGATGTCAGATCTATGTGGGTTAAACCGGTCCAAACCGGGGTTTAGAGATGATCTCAGATCTGTGTGGTTTAAACCGGTCCAGACTGGGTTCAGAGATGATCTCAGATCTGTGTGGGTTAAACCAGTCCAAACCAGGTTCAGAGATGATCTGAGATCTGTGTGGGTTAAACCAGTGCGGTCAAACTAACTGCAGAAACACTCTTCTGAAAACACTAGAACACAAACCACATTGAAGCAGCTTCACAGAAAACTAAAGGAATGAATGGAAAGGTGATATTCTGTACTCTTAAAGACGTCTCTGAGCAGCACGTGTTTGTCTTCATACTGATGTATGTATGTGTATGTGTACTGGTATGTGTTGTGTTCATGCTCTCTTGTTTTCTGCCTTGTTCAATAGTCTCTATGTTACTGTGTTTAGTAATTGTGCAAGTGTGGATGTTGGGATGGGTCAAAAGTTTGGTCAAAGGTTTGGTGTCAATATACGAAAGCATAGAAGAGATAAAATCATTTTGACATTGTGCCATCATGATGTTTTTAACAATAACGGTTTGGTATATCAGAAAGAAATCCATAACTTTGTGCCAGCCAGGTGTGAAGATGATCTGAATCAAGTTGTTTCACAAAAATCTAACAGGAAGTAGCTTGATCAGAATGACACACAAATTCATCAGTGTCTCACATGAACACCTCACATGTGCTTCACTCAACACCAACCAATCATGCTTTAAAGAGGCCAAAGGTCAAGTTATAGCTTTTGAACAATTGGCTTTTTTTCTTTTGTACTGTGTAATTCTGTATTCACAACCACAAATACTTACAGTAAAAAAAATTGTTTGGTTTCAATTTTGCTTTTGTGTTCATTGTGAATTTTGCAACATCTCTCTATCAAGTTACTTTCAATCTTGTACAGAAGTGTAGACAGAAGCTCATGAAAGAAGATCTTTTGAAGAACTGTTTATATGATAAATCCAAAAATATAATATTATGGCAAAGGTGTGTGCAACATAAGACAAAACATAATACAAATGTTTTCTTCAGAGATGTGTTTGAGGTATTTTGATTTCAGTGCTTAATTTTGCAAGAGATGTTAGGCATTTTGCAGTTCGTGTGTGCATTTCTTGGATTTGTGTGTAAAATAAAAAATAAAAAGAGGCAAAGTTTTGAATGTGTTAAAAAAGCATCCTAATTCATTTTCTATAAGTGAGTCATGTATAGTGGAAACACAACCCAGTTTTATCACTAATTACTAAATTATTTTATTTCTAGAATTGAATGGCATGCAGGAAACTACTGAAAGAAGTAAAAGCATCAGTAATGTACTTAGATTGCGTGTAGATCAAATTAAGTTAACAATATTCAGTTCTGACACATTTCACACAATGTGAAGCAGCTCTTCTCCATCACACACTGACATTGTGTCATTAATAGCAGCTTTAGCATGATTTAAACAGATCAGAGGAAGTGAACAAACACAGGAAGAGCTGAGAGTATTTAGAGAAAGAGTTGAGAGAATATAATGAAGAGGAAGACTGACAGAAAGAGAAGATGGCTGATAAGTGTCACTTGTGTCTGCTGGGACTGATCTTTCTCTCTTCACTTCTCACAGGTAAAGACATCTGTGTTTTCTCTTCAAGACAGTTAGTGAATTAATCTGAGAAAGAGTTCATCTGAACATGATCAGTTTATTATTGTGTTACAAACAGAACATACTGGATTATTCCTGAATGAACTTACACATCTGATGCTGAATTAGTTTTAAATGAAGAGTGTGTTGGTGATTTCAACAGCTCTCTGATCAAGACAGTTTATTCTGTTTGCATTAAACTTCTGTCTTGCTTGCCCCTTTATTATTTATTTCTGTTGTTATTCCTGTACTGCTGTAGATTATTATAAACAGATTATATTATACACAGATATTATAATCACTCATGTGTTCTTGTGTTTCAGGTCTCAGTGGAGTGGATGATGCTCATGTGTTCATCAGTTCTGGTGAAGATGTCGGTCTGCCCTGTAATCATGCTTTTCATGACTGTAAATCAACTTCATGGATCTATAACAGATTCATTCATTCAGGAACAGTTGAACTGATTAATTCAGGGAGAAAGAGGACAGACATAGAGAGACATGAGAGACTGAGTCTGGAGTCTGACTGCTCTCTGAACATCAAGAGAGTCACAACAGAAGATTGTGGACTTTACATCTGCAGACAATATGTGAATAATCAACAAGGAACTGATGCTTTTGCATATATGCATGTTCTTCATGGTAATTTTATGATTATATGGTCAATTTAAAAAGATGAATTTTTGCATTTAAACTCCTGTGATGATTGAAGAGTGTGTGATGTGTGTGTTATTCTATGTTTCAGTCGCTTCACCATCCTCACAGACTGAGATCAGTGCAGGTCGCTCTCTGACTCTCTTCTGTCAGTTGTATTCATATTCAGATTCTGGAGTCTCTTGTGGTGATTTGATCAGTACTGAGGGAATTGATCTGTTCTGGGTGAATCAGGCTGGTGATAAACTGACAAACTCAGACTCCAGATATCAGATATCAGCTCCAGGGCACTGTATCAGCTCTATGACTACAACAATCCGGAATGAAGATCACAACAGAGAGTGGAGATGTAATATTACTCACAGAGATCAAGTCCAGACCTCAGTCTCATACACTGTCAAGATCTCAGGTGAGAAAACAATCTCATGATCAGATGTAGAAGAGTCTGAGATGTGCTAATATAATGATAATGTTAGTTATCTTTTATTGTGTGTTTACCTAATTAACATCTTCTGTATTCTGATGCATCTGAACTAACATTCATCTTTCAGCTCGAGCTGATTCAACAACAGCAGTGACTTCAGTCTACATCACACCAACATCAGCTACTTCTACACCAGGTACAGTGAAAAATACACCGTTCTACTGAATCCTCTATTGTCCAGGTTAACAAATACATGTTATCACTTCAACTGAAAAAGTTGTTTAATTAAAGTGTCAAAGGAAGGAGTTTTGTTCTGAAGAGTCGAGCGTGTAGTTAGTTTATGAGAGAGTTGTTGGATGACAATGATTTTATTTGGTTTTACATTATCAAGTAAAACAAACATATACAAGAGAGAAAACTTTTTACTGAAAGAGTTTATCTAATTTACTAATTTTCTGGTACAAACAACTTAACTGTAAATTGTAGGAGCTACTTTAAACACTTGGAACTATTTGACACTTAGTTTTTAGTCCTGGAAATGTAGAAATGTGACTTTTATGGTACTTGTTATATGATAAACATAAAACAAAATTGGGGACAGGATTTGACAAGGCTAAGTGGTCTTAGAAAATAGTCACACTCAGGGTCTTCACGCTTAAAAGTGACTGCCATAGAAAATGAATGGGAAATTGGCAAAAATACAAAAAAAAAAAATTGTGCGTACAATCTACAAATCAGCCACAATGCCTAACAAAAGTAGGCAAAAGGGGTGAATCTCTAAAACATCAAGAGTGCAAAACAGAGAAACACACACACTCACACTTATACACACATAAGCACACACACACAAATGAATGTGAGTAACTGTTAGAACTAATTTTGGAAAATGTGTGAAATAAAATCAATGATTTAACCACAAAATAAGAAAAAAAAGCACACAGCAAAGAAAGCATGAAAGCATGACACTGCCCAGCAAACAGGGGACGTCCCCCAGCTTAGGTCCGCAGTACATCCGCTTTATAACTTTCACTGGCGGACGTTCGGAAGCATTCGTCCGAGCCAGTTTGCGAACATCACAATTTCGTTCCTCATCCGCTATTTCCATTTCAACACTTGAAAAATCCAGTCTTTTATCCTTTTTTTTACTTATGAAAATGTTAATGATTACAAAGGAAGTTACATCTGAATATTTTCACAAATATACATATTTAAAATGTGAGTCACCAATTTTTTAGGAGATAAAGACACAGAATATGACACATGCTTATTCCATAACTGTTTTATTTCCTATTTTGGTTTATGTTTTTTTTTTAAGATTATCTGCCTTTTTTCCAAGGCATTGTAAGATGGCTTTGTTTCCTGTCATAGCTATGCAAAGATTTGATTTCAAAAACAGTATCATAGATATTAAACTATATCTAATTATTTTAAATCTGTATTTAAAGTAAAAAGCTAAAGTCCTGTTTTGAGGTGGTTGTACTTTACAATCAAATTATTATAATCTTAATTAAAGTGAAGAAGGATTCTGAAAGTCTGACAGTAATCGGTGTTGAGTAACAATGTAACATTAACCCTGCCTGCTTTAAATGATTCAAAATAATCAACATTTTAAAACAATAGAAATTTAGAAAAGTAATCAAATGTAATCAGTTACATTACTCAAATAAAGTCACTGGACCTGACATATCAGGCAGTATATAGTATAAAACAACTCAGACAAAGAGAGTTGACAAAATCAAACTAAAATATAAACTCATATTGGATTTTAAAGGGTATCATTGCCTAGAACAAAACCTTTAAAAAAAATGTAATAATAACAGAATGCAATATGCAAAAAAAAAATAATAAAAAAAAATAATTTGCAGATTGATATTATTATTTTTACTATATAGATTTTGTGACGTTTATGAACTTTCTGTTTCCTTTTTTGGTCACCTTCCTCCTAGTTTCGGTTAATTGATTCTTCCCACCTGTTTTCAGTTCCCTCATCACCTTGTTTAAATACCCTTTCTGTTGAGTTCTCCCTCGTCCGTGATTGTTGGCATGTTTGAATGTAGATGTTTGTAACCCTACCTAAATGTGTATGTGCTGAATGTAATCTTGTATTTTGTCTCTATTATCCTTCATCGTCAGTAAAGTCCTCATTTGTTCCAGATCCTCCTCTTGTACTTTATTTTACGTTTAGCACTACCTTAGTTTGTAACAGAATCACGGACCCACAACAGTGTAGTTAATTTAGCTGCGTTTTTTCTTTCATTTATTTTTTGTTTTTGTTTTTCTCCTCTCTGTCTGTCTCCTATACCTGGAGCAACTAGACTGTTCACTGGCGGACCACACCAGGGACTTTTTAGATCTGGCGTGCCTTACTCACTTCCCCGACCGCTCGCTCTCTAACTTCTACACTGGCCTGAGCGAGCGGAGTAAGGCACGCCTACCAGCGAACGGTCCCCGAGAAGATTTATCCGCTTTTGTGGAGTGGGTGCTGGAGAAAAATGGATCTTCATGGACCGTCAGTACCGCCGAAGAGGAATTCTCCAGCCCCACTCCCGACCCAGAGACCAGCCAGCCACCATCAAGCCACCCGCCGCAGAGCCCGAGCCATCCACTGACAGGAAGCAGGATCTCAAGAGCGCGACTGACCAGGTGTGCACCAGCTATGAAATTTTCTGTGTCTCCGCTGGTTCCGCCCAGCTCTGAATCTTCTGTGTCTCCTGTGTTCCCTCCCAGCCTCCCTCTCCCACCTCCTCCTGGACCTGCCGGTCCCTCTGCTTCACTTCCGCTGGTTCTGTCCAGCCCTGATCCTGCTGTCTTTCCTCCCATCCTTCCTCTCTCTCCTCCTCCTAGACCAGGCAGTTCCTCGTCATCCCTGCTGGTGCCACTCAGTCCAGCAGCTCACCCTCAGTCCGCGCCATCTGGGTGCGATGGTTCGCCACTGGACTGCCAGTCTCCAGCTCCACCTTGGCGTGTTAAGGCCCTGTCTCCGCCTCCAGCCTCCGAGCCCTGGACTCCTCCTCGGTCCTTCGACCCAGCGGCTCTGGCTTGGCTTTTAGCTCCCTCGTCTCCACCGTGGCCTGGCATCCCACCTGCTCCACTGGGCTCCCTCGTCCCTCTGGCTCCACCTTGGTCAGTCGTCGACTATCCGCCGCCTCGGGACTCCACTCCTCTGGTTCCACCTCGTCACTCCATCCCTCAGGCTCTGTCAGGCTCCTCCTTCCCTCCGGTTCCACCTCCATCCTCGGGCGCTCCGGCTCCACAGTGGTCTGCCAGGACCCTGCCTCCACCTTGGTCGCCTGAGCCTTTGGCTCCACCTAGGCCCTCCAGATCCTTGACGTCACCCTGGCTCTGCAGCTGTGCTGCTCCACCTTGGGCTCCTCACCCACCGGTGCAGTCTCCGCCTGTCGGCCACCTGGTGTCGTCGACCCCCTCCTTCACCATGGCACTTCCCGCCGTCGACTCCACCATGGATCTCCGTCCTGGCTTGTCTCTGGTGGACCATCTGGCTCCTCTTGCTCCGGGCTCCTCCCTCCATCCACTCCGCCCTGGTCCCTACCTCCATGCTCCCTCGTTACCTGCTCTTGGCCTGCTCCTCGCCCGCCTCCAGAACTCCCATATATTGATATTGAATTAAACATTGAATTGCCATATATTGTAAAAATACACACTGAGACACCTATGCGGCACGTTATGTCCGCAAAATTTCGGACCGCTTCATCTAAACTGTCAGCAGAGCACTGCAACTTTACATTGTCCAATTAAAATAAACTTATTTTGCTTCATACAGCGTGTCTGCTGTCTTTGGAGGACGTCTTCGCGAACATCCACTCGACGTAAAGTGGACCCTACACGCTGACGTCCAGGGGACATTCACAGAGGCCATTTAGGGGATGTAATGGGGACCCTTTTTTTGTTAGCTGTGTGAGCCATCAAGATAGACACACATCAGTGTTGTAGTCGAGAGCAGCTCATTCGAGTCAGAGTTCAGAGAAATTGGGTCTGAGACAAGACCTAAAAAAATCTTCAAGTGTATGTAAAATGTTTGGTGTAAACAATAAAATTGTTTACTGACTGGGTTCAGAGATGATCTCAGATCTGTGTGGGTTAAACCAGTCCAAACCAGGTTCAGAGATGATCTGAGATCTGTGTGGGTTAAACCAGTGCGGTCAAACTAACTGCAGAAACACTCTTCTGAAAACACTAGAACACAAACCACATTGAAGCAGCTTCACAGAAAACTAAAGGAATGAATGGAAAGGTGATATTCTGTACTCTTAAAGACGTCTCTGAGCAGCACGTGTTTGTCTTCATACTGATGTATGTATGTGTATGTGTACTGGTATGTGTTGTGTTCATGCTCTCTTGTTTTCTGCCTTGTTCAATAGTCTCTATGTTACTGTGTTTAGTAATTGTGCAAGTGTGGATGTTGGGATGGGTCAAAAGTTTGGTCAAAGGTTTGGTGTCAATATACGAAAGCATAGAAGAGATAAAATCATTTTGACATTGTGCCATCATGATGTTTTTAACAATAACGGTTTGGTATATCAGAAAGAAATCCATAACTTTGTGCCAGCCAGGTGTGAAGATGATCTGAATCAAGTTGTTTCACAAAAATCTAACAGGAAGTAGCTTGATCAGAATGACACACAAATTCATCAGTGTCTCACATGAACACCTCACATGTGCTTCACTCAACACCAACCAATCATGCTTTAAAGAGGCCAAAGGTCAAGTTATAGCTTTTGAACAATTGGCTTTTTTTCTTTTGTACTGTGTAATTCTGTATTCACAACCACAAATACTTACAGTAAAAAAAATTGTTTGGTTTCAATTTTGCTTTTGTGTTCATTGTGAATTTTGCAACATCTCTCTATCAAGTTACTTTCAATCTTGTACAGAAGTGTAGACAGAAGCTCATGAAAGAAGATCTTTTGAAGAACTGTTTATATGATAAATCCAAAAATATAATATTATGGCAAAGGTGTGTGCAACATAAGACAAAACATAATACAAATGTTTTCTTCAGAGATGTGTTTGAGGTATTTTGATTTCAGTGCTTAATTTTGCAAGAGATGTTAGGCATTTTGCAGTTCGTGTGTGCATTTCTTGGATTTGTGTGTAAAATAAAAAATAAAAAGAGGCAAAGTTTTGAATGTGTTAAAAAAGCATCCTAATTCATTTTCTATAAGTGAGTCATGTATAGTGGAAACACAACCCAGTTTTATCACTAATTACTAAATTATTTTATTTCTAGAATTGAATGGCATGCAGGAAACTACTGAAAGAAGTAAAAGCATCAGTAATGTACTTAGATTGCGTGTAGATCAAATTAAGTTAACAATATTCAGTTCTGACACATTTCACACAATGTGAAGCAGCTCTTCTCCATCACACACTGACATTGTGTCATTAATAGCAGCTTTAGCATGATTTAAACAGATCAGAGGAAGTGAACAAACACAGGAAGAGCTGAGAGTATTTAGAGAAAGAGTTGAGAGAATATAATGAAGAGGAAGACTGACAGAAAGAGAAGATGGCTGATAAGTGTCACTTGTGTCTGCTGGGACTGATCTTTCTCTCTTCACTTCTCACAGGTAAAGACATCTGTGTTTTCTCTTCAAGACAGTTAGTGAATTAATCTGAGAAAGAGTTCATCTGAACATGATCAGTTTATTATTGTGTTACAAACAGAACATACTGGATTATTCCTGAATGAACTTACACATCTGATGCTGAATTAGTTTTAAATGAAGAGTGTGTTGGTGATTTCAACAGCTCTCTGATCAAGACAGTTTATTCTGTTTGCATTAAACTTCTGTCTTGCTTGCCCCTTTATTATTTATTTCTGTTGTTATTCCTGTACTGCTGTAGATTATTATAAACAGATTATATTATACACAGATATTATAATCACTCATGTGTTCTTGTGTTTCAGGTCTCAGTGGAGTGGATGATGCTCATGTGTTCATCAGTTCTGGTGAAGATGTCGGTCTGCCCTGTAATCATGCTTTTCATGACTGTAAATCAACTTCATGGATCTATAACAGATTCATTCATTCAGGAACAGTTGAACTGATTAATTCAGGGAGAAAGAGGACAGACATAGAGAGACATGAGAGACTGAGTCTGGAGTCTGACTGCTCTCTGAACATCAAGAGAGTCACAACAGAAGATTGTGGACTTTACATCTGCAGACAATATGTGAATAATCAACAAGGAACTGATGCTTTTGCATATATGCATGTTCTTCATGGTAATTTTATGATTATATGGTCAATTTAAAAAGATGAATTTTTGCATTTAAACTCCTGTGATGATTGAAGAGTGTGTGATGTGTGTGTTATTCTATGTTTCAGTCGCTTCACCATCCTCACAGACTGAGATCAGTGCAGGTCGCTCTCTGACTCTCTTCTGTCAGTTGTATTCATATTCAGATTCTGGAGTCTCTTGTGGTGATTTGATCAGTACTGAGGGAATTGATCTGTTCTGGGTGAATCAGGCTGGTGATAAACTGACAAACTCAGACTCCAGATATCAGATATCAGCTCCAGGGCACTGTATCAGCTCTATGACTACAACAATCCGGAATGAAGATCACAACAGAGAGTGGAGATGTAATATTACTCACAGAGATCAAGTCCAGACCTCAGTCTCATACACTGTCAAGATCTCAGGTGAGAAAACAATCTCATGATCAGATGTAGAAGAGTCTGAGATGTGCTAATATAATGATAATGTTAGTTATCTTTTATTGTGTGTTTACCTAATTAACATCTTCTGTATTCTGATGCATCTGAACTAACATTCATCTTTCAGCTCGAGCTGATTCAACAACAGCAGTGACTTCAGTCTACATCACACCAACATCAGCTACTTCTACACCAGGTACAGTGAAAAATACACCGTTCTACTGAATCCTCTATTGTCCAGGTTAACAAATACATGTTATCACTTCAACTGAAAAAGTTGTTTAATTAAAGTGTCAAAGGAAGGAGTTTTGTTCTGAAGAGTCGAGCGTGTAGTTAGTTTATGAGAGAGTTGTTGGATGACAATGATTTTATTTGGTTTTACATTATCAAGTAAAACAAACATATACAAGAGAGAAAACTTTTTACTGAAAGAGTTTATCTAATTTACTAATTTTCTGGTACAAACAACTTAACTGTAAATTGTAGGAGCTACTTTAAACACTTGGAACTATTTGACACTTAGTTTTTAGTCCTGGAAATGTAGAAATGTGACTTTTATGGTACTTGTTATATGATAAACATAAAACAAAATTGGGGACAGGATTTGACAAGGCTAAGTGGTCTTAGAAAATAGTCACACTCAGGGTCTTCACGCTTAAAAGTGACTGCCATAGAAAATGAATGGGAAATTGGCAAAAATACAAAAAAAAAAAATTGTGCGTACAATCTACAAATCAGCCACAATGCCTAACAAAAGTAGGCAAAAGGGGTGAATCTCTAAAACATCAAGAGTGCAAAACAGAGAAACACACACACTCACACTTATACACACATAAGCACACACACACAAATGAATGTGAGTAACTGTTAGAACTAATTTTGGAAAATGTGTGAAATAAAATCAATGATTTAACCACAAAATAAGAAAAAAAAGCACACAGCAAAGAAAGCATGAAAGCATGACACTGCCCAGCAAACAGGGGACGTCCCCCAGCTTAGGTCCGCAGTACATCCGCTTTATAACTTTCACTGGCGGACGTTCGGAAGCATTCGTCCGAGCCAGTTTGCGAACATCACAATTTCGTTCCTCATCCGCTATTTCCATTTCAACACTTGAAAAATCCAGTCTTTTATCCTTTTTTTTACTTATGAAAATGTTAATGATTACAAAGGAAGTTACATCTGAATATTTTCACAAATATACATATTTAAAATGTGAGTCACCAATTTTTTAGGAGATAAAGACACAGAATATGACACATGCTTATTCCATAACTGTTTTATTTCCTATTTTGGTTTATGTTTTTTTTTTAAGATTATCTGCCTTTTTTCCAAGGCATTGTAAGATGGCTTTGTTTCCTGTCATAGCTATGCAAAGATTTGATTTCAAAAACAGTATCATAGATATTAAACTATATCTAATTATTTTAAATCTGTATTTAAAGTAAAAAGCTAAAGTCCTGTTTTGAGGTGGTTGTACTTTACAATCAAATTATTATAATCTTAATTAAAGTGAAGAAGGATTCTGAAAGTCTGACAGTAATCGGTGTTGAGTAACAATGTAACATTAACCCTGCCTGCTTTAAATGATTCAAAATAATCAACATTTTAAAACAATAGAAATTTAGAAAAGTAATCAAATGTAATCAGTTACATTACTCAAATAAAGTCACTGGACCTGACATATCAGGCAGTATATAGTATAAAACAACTCAGACAAAGAGAGTTGACAAAATCAAACTAAAATATAAACTCATATTGGATTTTAAAGGGTATCATTGCCTAGAACAAAACCTTTAAAAAAAATGTAATAATAACAGAATGCAATATGCAAAAAAAAAATAATAAAAAAAAATAATTTGCAGATTGATATTATTATTTTTACTATATAGATTTTGTGACGTTTATGAACTTTCTGTTTCCTTTTTTGGTCACCTTCCTCCTAGTTTCGGTTAATTGATTCTTCCCACCTGTTTTCAGTTCCCTCATCACCTTGTTTAAATACCCTTTCTGTTGAGTTCTCCCTCGTCCGTGATTGTTGGCATGTTTGAATGTAGATGTTTGTAACCCTACCTAAATGTGTATGTGCTGAATGTAATCTTGTATTTTGTCTCTATTATCCTTCATCGTCAGTAAAGTCCTCATTTGTTCCAGATCCTCCTCTTGTACTTTATTTTACGTTTAGCACTACCTTAGTTTGTAACAGAATCACGGACCCACAACAGTGTAGTTAATTTAGCTGCGTTTTTTCTTTCATTTATTTTTTGTTTTTGTTTTTCTCCTCTCTGTCTGTCTCCTATACCTGGAGCAACTAGACTGTTCACTGGCGGACCACACCAGGGACTTTTTAGATCTGGCGTGCCTTACTCACTTCCCCGACCGCTCGCTCTCTAACTTCTACACTGGCCTGAGCGAGCGGAGTAAGGCACGCCTACCAGCGAACGGTCCCCGAGAAGATTTATCCGCTTTTGTGGAGTGGGTGCTGGAGAAAAATGGATCTTCATGGACCGTCAGTACCGCCGAAGAGGAATTCTCCAGCCCCACTCCCGACCCAGAGACCAGCCAGCCACCATCAAGCCACCCGCCGCAGAGCCCGAGCCATCCACTGACAGGAAGCAGGATCTCAAGAGCGCGACTGACCAGGTGTGCACCAGCTATGAAATTTTCTGTGTCTCCGCTGGTTCCGCCCAGCTCTGAATCTTCTGTGTCTCCTGTGTTCCCTCCCAGCCTCCCTCTCCCACCTCCTCCTGGACCTGCCGGTCCCTCTGCTTCACTTCCGCTGGTTCTGTCCAGCCCTGATCCTGCTGTCTTTCCTCCCATCCTTCCTCTCTCTCCTCCTCCTAGACCAGGCAGTTCCTCGTCATCCCTGCTGGTGCCACTCAGTCCAGCAGCTCACCCTCAGTCCGCGCCATCTGGGTGCGATGGTTCGCCACTGGACTGCCAGTCTCCAGCTCCACCTTGGCGTGTTAAGGCCCTGTCTCCGCCTCCAGCCTCCGAGCCCTGGACTCCTCCTCGGTCCTTCGACCCAGCGGCTCTGGCTTGGCTTTTAGCTCCCTCGTCTCCACCGTGGCCTGGCATCCCACCTGCTCCACTGGGCTCCCTCGTCCCTCTGGCTCCACCTTGGTCAGTCGTCGACTATCCGCCGCCTCGGGACTCCACTCCTCTGGTTCCACCTCGTCACTCCATCCCTCAGGCTCTGTCAGGCTCCTCCTTCCCTCCGGTTCCACCTCCATCCTCGGGCGCTCCGGCTCCACAGTGGTCTGCCAGGACCCTGCCTCCACCTTGGTCGCCTGAGCCTTTGGCTCCACCTAGGCCCTCCAGATCCTTGACGTCACCCTGGCTCTGCAGCTGTGCTGCTCCACCTTGGGCTCCTCACCCACCGGTGCAGTCTCCGCCTGTCGGCCACCTGGTGTCGTCGACCCCCTCCTTCACCATGGCACTTCCCGCCGTCGACTCCACCATGGATCTCCGTCCTGGCTTGTCTCTGGTGGACCATCTGGCTCCTCTTGCTCCGGGCTCCTCCCTCCATCCACTCCGCCCTGGTCCCTACCTCCATGCTCCCTCGTTACCTGCTCTTGGCCTGCTCCTCGCCCGCCTCCAGAACTCCCATATATTGATATTGAATTAAACATTGAATTGCCATATATTGTAAAAATACACACTGAGACACCTATGCGGCACGTTATGTCCGCAAAATTTCGGACCGCTTCATCTAAACTGTCAGCAGAGCACTGCAACTTTACATTGTCCAATTAAAATAAACTTATTTTGCTTCATACAGCGTGTCTGCTGTCTTTGGAGGACGTCTTCGCGAACATCCACTCGACGTAAAGTGGACCCTACACGCTGACGTCCAGGGGACATTCACAGAGGCCATTTAGGGGATGTAATGGGGACCCTTTTTTTGTTAGCTGTGTGAGCCATCAAGATAGACACACATCAGTGTTGTAGTCGAGAGCAGCTCATTCGAGTCAGAGTTCAGAGAAATTGGGTCTGAGACAAGACCTAAAAAAATCTTCAAGTGTATGTAAAATGTTTGGTGTAAACAATAAAATTGGTACCATACTTAAACAGTATATCAAATATAACATGGCATGTAACACTATTTTATTTACTTGATATAGGTTGGTTATAGGTTTATTTAGTTAATGATAAAAAGGCAACACTTTTTTTTTTTTTAGTCTTACTGCACACAAACTCTTTATGGCTCTTATATGCAAACTGAATAATAGATGATAAAACAGACACTTTAAAAAGTTAATGTTTAGTTCATGAGACATCCTGACCTGAGTTCTGCTGCCTCTGCACTAACATTACACTAACATCTCACGTCACAAGAAAATCACCAATCATTGAACGTGTCCATCATAAAGGCCCTATGAAATTCGTTTTATTTTTTTCCCAAATTCCTTTTTTTCCATTTAAATTTCTCTGGATTACATTTTTTTCTGTTTAAATTTTTCTCAACTCCTTTTTAATGGTTAAATTTAATTGTATTAATCAAAAAGCATTTCTAATTAAATGAAATCATAACACTTTTACATTTTCACAAATGTAAACATTTCATTAAAAGTTGAACAAAAATTACATGTTTAGGGACCTATGAATTGTTTTATTTTTTCTTCACCATATGTTTTATTGTTACCTAATTATGTGTTAAGCTTGACTTATGCATAAAACAACTTAATTTATTTATTTATTTTTTTTAAATAGTCTTCCGAAATGTTTTTGTTCCTCTCACAAATTCTGTTGTGCATTTACCTTTTTCTGGTTATCAAATAAAGACATAAAACATTCATTTAATTTTTCTTTTTAATTATTGAAAATTAAGCAAACTTTATTTTTTGTTAAAGGGGATTTACTCTTAAAAATAAAACATGGAAGAAATGTTTTGTGATTATTCCTTAAAATAATGTTTGTTTCATTTTAGCAGTAGTATTAGGCTATGTACATGTTGCTGAAAAATAGTAATACATTTCTGGCAAACACTTGTCTTTAAATTAAACCAGACTTATTTTGATGGGTTACCAGGAATACCTTTACACTATGCTCATGAAGTGACTGTCAGAGCAGTTCTGGAGATGTTGTTCATGTGTTCACCTCCTTATTTAGTGAGACAGCAGATGCAGAAATCACGCAAGCTTCACGCGTGCTTTAGTGTGTGCAAGTAAGGCGTGCAACACTAAACATTGAACACGTACTGGAACACCTCACACACAAACAAATCTAATTTAAGAAAAATGATTGTTTATTACAATGAGAATCAATATGACAAGGACACCTCAAAGTAATTGATTGTATACACAATTTATACAAACCAAAGGAAAAAGGTTCACAACAGAAACAAGGGTAAAGAGAAAAGAACTAGACCGTGCCAAATCAAAGAAATAAGTAAAACCAAAAACCAATCTTACTAGAAGAAAACAACAATATATATTCGGTCTAAATTAACAGAGACAAAAAAACAAAAAGATCTTCAGCGTCAAAGACGCCCTAAATAAACTATTCTTACTAACAAAACGAAAATTACAAACAGTGGCACAGGTCACTAGTGTTCTAGACACAATTGATAACTCAGTGTAGCACATGTATATCACGTGATATCTCTGTTCTGTTCTCTTCCCCGTTTAATACCAGACAAAACCAGCAGAACAAAATAAACGGTGAAATACTCACAGAGAAAAGACAACCTAAATGAGCTTCAAATACCAAGTTCTCAAAAAACACATCTCTCAAAAACACTAACAGTACAGGTTAGGCAAACATACACAAATGGATCAAGTGCTCTAACGAGCCAAACTCTATTGCCTAAAGCAGGTGCGCTTTTTAAAGGCACCTGGCACGCCCTAATTGGTGGAGCCACGTTGAATCGTCACCAGGAATTACGATGATGGACAGGTGAATAATCCAATCAGGTAGCCGCATTGTCCTGCTAGAGGTGAAAATACAGAGAGAAAAAGAAAGGGGGAAAGGGAAACTCCAAACAAATTACATAGGACGTAACAAACCTAAAAAAAAAAAAAAAAAAAAATAGCAAAAATAACTAGGGAATTCACAAGCCTTGTTATAGAGAGCTGTACATCAATCTAGTGGTTAACTATGGCATTGCAAGAAATTATTACTTACTACTCCCACCAGGAGGCAACAATCTGACTTAAAAAAAGGAAATACAGCATCAATTGAAATATATGTATATATTTTTTATTATTTGATTCTTTTTTTAAATGGGGAAAAATATATCATAATTATTGCATAAATATGAATTATTACCACAAAATCCTCTCAAAATTAATAAAAATATAAAAAAATATATTATTGAATAAAAATATATTTCATTGATTTTACTGGGGGGGGGGGGGGGGTGGTATTTGATTTCAGGGGTCCAGTGAAGGTCCAGAGTGTGACTGTATTTCAAAAAGAAAAAAAAACTAACTGAAAAAAACAAAAACAAAAAAAAAACATGCAGTCTATGTCAAGGCAAAATCAATTGTTTTAGGAATAGCCTGATATGTGAATTGTTCACAATTATCTTTATTTTATAATATTTCATTATTTCTGATTACATTAATTGTCTAATAATGATAACTGACTGAGATAATGAATAACGGTTCGATACATCAGATACATCAGCTCTATAAGATCCTCTATTTAACTCCTGATCCCCTAAGATAACAGCTTTACAGAAATAATTATCATTGGACACATGGTCTGTTCTGGGAAACACTCTTTTCAGACAAATTAAGATTGGAGAAAACTTTCAGAGATCAGTTTGACTCTCTGACGGTTTCAAACATATTGACATTGTGAAATAGTAGTGATCTAAACCATAAAATGTATTAAAAGACTTATGACTTCATATCATAAAGTATGAAAATACATATTTTCCTTGGACAGAGGAATATGATTGAACACCTTCAACAGACGATATAAATACATTTTGAACACTTAACTTAGTGACTGCTATCAGGATGTGATTTTTTTTTTTTTACAGACACACAGGACAGCCTATCATCATCCTTGGACCGAGTAATGTGATTAGAAACCAGGGTTACAGGCTTCAGCAGCACATTGTCATTCAACACACAGGGTTTGATGAGAGTAAAACACTCTTTCAGACAGATCTATGAAAACTTTTTAATTTACAGAGTAATTAAGTTCATTTTAACCTAGAATACATTAAATTAACAGTTGTCTGATTCTTAAATAGAGTATAACTCTCAAAATAATAAAAACATCCAATGATACAGTGTACAGATGATCAGTGAACAAACTTCAGCCGAGAAACATGATCCATTTCTAGATTTCCAGAAACTGATCACTGATCAGACTGTCTGAGAGTGATCTTCATTTGATAACAAGAACTTACGATAAATGTTTATTACTTCAATGCTTTTTCCTAAAATGTGGTGTATATGAACTAAAAATGCATCCTTTATTTGTACAGAAAATCAGAAATCATTAAACACCCCAAACTTTGAGAGGACTGCAGCTGCACACACATCTGGATTTACTGATCAACAGGGTATGGATGCAGTTCTGTATTATTATCCCCATATAAAAGCATATTCTTTTCATATTCATATTCTTTCATTGTATGAAGATTAGTGCTTTAATGTTTAAACATACAAAGTCATTCCATGTTAGTGTGAACAGCTTTCAGCAGAATAATTGCTAAACTTCTGGACTACAGCACTGTGTTAAAGAAATGTCTTAATGCTGTCTTCATGCACTAATGTATGATATTTATATTTTCCATCATGTTTTAATAGTTGTAACGTCCACTACAGCAAGAACACTGAATCCAGACACCGCACCAATCTCTCTGAATCAGGGTGTGTTTGTATATCCTTCTCATTTCAGACACTGAATTCACACTAGAATCACAATCTTCATTTCAGACACTGAATTCACACTAGAATTACTATCTTCATTTCAGACACTAGAGTCACAATAGAATCACACTAGAATCACTAGAATCACTATCTTTATTTATAGACACTGAATTTACACTAGAATCACAATCTTCATTTCAGACACTTAATTCACACTAGAATTCACACTAGAATCACAATCTTCATTTCAGACACTGAATTCACACTAGAATCACAATCTTCATTTCAGACACTGAATTCACACTGGAATTCACACTAGAATCACAATCTTCATTCATAGACACTGAATTCACACTAGAATCACAATCTTCATTCATAGACCCTGAATTCACACTAGAATCACAATCTTCGTTTCAGACACTGAATTCACACTAGAATCACAATCTTCATTTACAGACACTGAATTCACACTAGAATCACAATCTTCATTTCAGACACTGAATTCACACTAGAATCACAATCTTCATTTATAGACACTGAATTCACACTAGAATCACAATCTTCATTTCAGACACTGAATTCACACTAGAATCACAATCTTCATTTCAGACACCGAATTCACACTAGAATCACAATCTTCATTTCAGACACTGAACACACTAGAATCACTAAACTTAATTTCAGACACTGAATTCAAACTAGAATGTAGTCTTCTCTGGAGTTATTAGAGCAGCTGAACACAAACTTTAACTCAAGCCATGATTAATTTGTAATTTATATATTCATTTTCTCATTTAATTCTCTCGTACTTCATCTACAATCCTTAAACATGAAAACTAATACTGTTATGTGAAAAGTAACTTTATTAAATATCAAAGATATGTCACCCTCACCCAGATGATCTTACACAATCATGTCTATAAACAATTATCTGGAAAGCAAATAAAACACTGTTTATCATTTCATTCCCAGTTTCACAGATTGAGTCTGTTTTTTCTCGTCTTTCCCGCAGTGATTGAGATTATTGTTAAGTTTGCAGTGTTTGCAGTGTTTGCTGCTCCTACTGTGATTCTTCTTCAGATCATCTGTGACAGAAGAGCTGGTGAGTTTTTATCTGAAACAATATTTAAAACAGCAAACAGGAGGATTATCCATTGTTTTATTTATGTTTTTTTTTTTTTATCTCAGAAAACAAAGAAAAACCCTGACCATTTTGAGGAAATGATGCCATCCATTTTCTTTTTATTTTTTTTATTTTTTTTTACAAATAACTGGCAAGCTGTATTGAGCTGCTTGATTAATATGGAGTTAATGGATATTTGTATGCAGTGTTTACAATCATTGTCTTGTGTTTGATGTATAATCTGCTTTAAATATAATACTAAATAGCAAAATGAGCAAATTGATTGTATAATAATCTCTGTTATGTGCGATGGGGCTGCTTTTGTGAATCTATTATCTGTTTGTTGTTTAGCATTTATTTTTATTAATTTATTTATAATTTGGGTGATACTAATTTCCTTAATAAAACATCTGCAATTGAATTTACATGTTTTCCTTTTCTTTTTCTTGATTGGTCTGACCAGACAAATGTGAAAAATCCGGACAGTCGTGTTGGTGTGAACAGGAGTTAACAGATACCAATCAACCAACATCCTGTCGCTCATCATGACTGTTAGGAAACTAACTGGTTTCTCCACTAAGTGTTTTTTCCACTGCATGGATCTTCATGTGTCTCTTTAGGTGACTTTTAGAAGCAAAACGTTTTGCGCAATGATCACATGTGTGTTGCTTCTCTCCAGTGTGGATCCACTCATGTGATTTCATACTTACTAACACTCTGAATCTCTTGTCACAGTGTGAACACTTGTATGGTGTCTCTCCAGTGTGAATCCTCTCATGCACTTTTAAATTGCTCGCTGAAATAAAAGTCTTGTCACACTCAAAGCACATGTACTCTCTCACACCAGTATGTTTTTTCTGATGTACATTTAAACTTTGCGGAAGTGAATAACTCTTTCCACATTCAGAACATGAATGTGGCTTCTCCTTCATATGAACTTTCAAGTGTTTCTTCAGGTATGAAGCACACAAAAATGTTTTTCCGCACTGATCACATGTGAACGGCTTCTCTTCGGTGTGGATGTTCATGTGTCTCTTAAGGTGTGCTGATTGTGTGAAGCTCTTCCCACACTGATCACATGTGTACGGTTTCTCTCCAGTATGAACTCTCATGTGAAGCACAAGACTGTCTTTCCATGAGAAAATCTTTCCACACTGAGTGCAGGTGAAAGATTTCTTGGCTCTTCTTTTCTTTAAAAATGTCTTATTAGTATTTAAGCGACTTAAAGGCTTTTCTCCAGGTTTGTCATGGTGTTTCTCCTCCACTTCACTCAGTTCTTCACTCTCCTCGTTCCCTTCCATCCGCTCTGAAATGAATTAATAAACAGTTAATTTTATTTTCAGCACATTATCAAAATCAAAACACAGAAATACAAAGTGATCAATCATGTTGATGCATTTTTATAAATGCATTGAAACTTTGGATGAACAAGCTCATATTCAGGTTATTCTTTTTTTTAAAACATTGCTTCCACTAATATGGATGTAAGGATATTTATGATGTGTGATATTTATCATACCATAACATCTTAATTGTTGTTTGTTGCAAAATTACATTATCAATTGTCACTTGGCCAAAAAATCTTGAGTCCATTCATAATGACAGTCACTTGCTCAGTTTCTAAATGAATCGACTGTTTTGAACAAATCTATTGAGTCAATGATCCACCTATTCATTTGATTATAAAGAGTCAATAAGTCAGTGAGTTGAATGAACAATTCAATGCATCAGTCATTAAGACCGAGACTTAAAGCCACTTCCTGGTGGTTTCAGTGTAATATTTATTTATCCATGACAGGCCTAAACCAGTCAAGACCAGCACAAAAGCACAATCAGCAAAATATAGAGTGAAGTTGTTAGCTTAATATTCATTGTCTTCTATTTCTGCATGTTTTTGCCAAGGACTTTTATTTTGGTCTTGTGTCCTCCGAGAAGGAGCATCTTGTATTGTAAAAGGAAGTGCGGGAAGAGAGGGAGACGAGTGTTGCTCTCCTCCAGTTCAAGGACTTTGCTCAATAAAAATTTACTAGCCGTCAATATTTTCAAGTCCATCATCTTTATTCAAATCAACCCACGGGCAGCTAATCCCTACGCCTTCCATATTTATTGGTTGCAGCGGTGGTTGTCTCTCTTGCTGTTGGACTGGTATGGTGACAATGACTAAAATATATGATATTCACTGCCCTTTCATCATATATGCTGGATCATTTGTATTAGTGAATTCATTTTTAGACTGAAACGCATTTGGCTTTAAGTAACATTTCAATTACATGGACTGTATTCTGATAGTCTATTTATAACTTTAGAATAGAAATTCTTTTTTGAATAGAAATTCACCACACATTCATATTCAGTCATGTCGCAGTGGTTTATTTGTGTTCACATAGACTCACTGAACGGCGTCAATAAGGATTTATAGACCAAAGATGCATATCTGCGGAGATATATGGATATATGTACTGATGTTTACTTCATATTTCTTTAGACAGAATAATCATTTCTATTCATTTTCCACTGATTTACGTGATCTGATGATAAATAGCTTCTCCCAGTGCTGTCTCTGTGTGTTTGCTTCCGTGTACTCAAGCTGTGACCCAGACAGATTCTGATTGGACGTTCGGCTTGTCAATCTGACAGTCCCAAAACCAGACTGCGTCAGATTGTGTCACATGGTTCGAGAACACTTCCTGGTTCATATCTGCTCACAACAAAACTGAAACACCTCTGTACAAACGTAATATCAGAATAATAAACCGGCGATTACAATAGAAAAGCTTGGTATGAGCTTTTCTTGAGATCTGGGGCATTTTATAAAAATGTAAAAAATTTACATATAGTAAAGTTACATTTGTAAAGGCTACAAATTTTTACAGTAGTAAACGACCAAATTCCACCCGTGATTACAAAATGATGTTATTACAAACACTCAATCAGAGTTTAAAGTGAGTTTTGAGTAAAAGTGTACTAATAATTTAATAAATTGTCTGATGTAGCTTGATGCTAACCGTAGCTCTAATGCTACTAATAGCAGGTGCATTTCTTTTTCATAGTGCATTTCTGTCACAATAATTCATGTAAGGCCGTAAAATGTTTTGTTGTATTTTTATAGTAAGATTTTTGATAAATGAGGGCTAAATGCATACAGAGACTGAAGTGAAATCGCTGCTTTGTTGCTTTGTAAACATTGAAATTCCACAAACAAGACTGATAAAGGTGGAATAAAAGCAAAATAATAATGATAAAAGAATAATGCGGATAATGTGTCATACCTGGCGGAAGTGTGAAAGACTCGTTTGGTGAGAACAATAGAACCATGAAAACGGGGAGTTTTCAAAACCATCACACATACAGAGAGCACAGGAGTGTTTACATGTGAGATCTTACAGAGATGACAAGTGCCATAAATCAATCAGGGATGCATTTCCCAAAAGCATAGTTGCTAACTAAGTTAGCAACTTTGTTGGTTGCAATACAATTTCCCATTGCCAACCAACTAAGTTGCTAACAGGTTAGCAACTATGCTTTTGGGAAACGCACCCCAGATTAGCCTTCTCTAAAAACACACATGACATGGCCTTAGAAAATATTTAATAAAATTCACAATTTTACAGATTAGATTATGATATTTCTAATGAAGTTTTGAAAGACTTGTGACTTTAGCTACACTGTATCTCTAAACTAATTTCTTAAATCAACAATTTTTTTATTACATTTAAAAATATGTTTTTAATATTTTTATTTTTGTTTTTATGTTTGAACTTATATATCTCTATTATCATAACAGTCTGAGTGATTCTGATTCCTGAACAGTAAACTTTGAAGTGTCAGCTTTGTGAAAAAATATTGATTATGTATCTAGTCAGAAAGAATCATGAAAAAAAGAGTGTAATTTCTTACAAATATAAAGTGAGACTTCGATGATAACGTCCAATTCAGTGATTGGGTAACAGCTTGCATTTTAACATTTTTGATGTCCTGCCATTGCAAATCTCTCATTACACAGCTAAAACATCTGCTAACAATGTGAAACGTGTGTATGTTAGGGCTGCACTATAAATCACACGGCTGGTTCTGTAATCAGTGGTAAATCTCCATCACCTTCGTGCTTTCACATGGAGTTGCATTAACTAAACAGAGCCATTGTTCACTAACAAGCTGCGCAAAACCACAATCATATATTGCGCAGCTTGTGAGTGAACAACGGCTCTTTGTAGTTTGACTGCAACATATAATCATTGCTGTTAATAGTGTTCATCGTCTGTTTGATTACGTCATCAACTGAATTTTACCGTACATTTCTGACATATGTACATTAATTTGACAGTCACCACTGATAAGCTACTACTAAATATATTGTAGAAATTTAATTTTCGGTAAAACTGCTTTGCTATGATTTGTATCGTGAAAAGTGCTATTCAAATAAACCTGAATTGTAAATGAAATTGCAGCAGCAACACTTCATATCGATTCCTATCAATTCCCATCACAGATCTTAAACTTGATTTTTGACCTGACATTCAATAACAGTTTTTTTTTTTTTTTAAATAAACATTGATCACACAAACAGTCAGGAGGTAGTCGTGGCCTAATGGTTAGAGAGGCGGACTTGTAACCTTAAGGTAATGGGCTTGAGTCTCAGATTCGGCAGGAATTGTAGGTGTGGGGAGTGAACAAACAGTGCTCTCTCCACCCTCTATACCACACTTGAGGTGAGATCCTTGAGCAAGAACTGAACCTCCGACTGCTGTGTGTGTGTGTGTGTGTGTGTGTTCTCAGATGGGTTAAATGCAGAGAACGAATTCTGAGTATGGGTTAACATACTTGTACACATGCCACACTTTGAAATCGCCCAGATCTGAATGTGTTAAGCTCTATTTTTATCACATTCTCACTGCCGGTGATTTCTTCTGGCTCTGTGAAAACCACTCTCAAAGTCTTGAGGTGCTGAGTCGGTCTGCAGAGCAGCTGTGGAGTCTGGCCTCATGTTCCTATATATATATATAATATACATACACACCACCCACACACTCCAACAGCAGTCCATACATGTCACTGTTTGCAGTCTTTTATTTTAAGACGTAAACAGGTGACGAGGAGCTTCACACACTCCATTCCCTCACAGTCCTCTGCATTCAGACAAATACATTATGAGTGTAATAGCAAAATAACTTGTTCACATGAAAGTCTAGAATCCCATTGATTATACTTCATTTATATTCTGATCACACAGATAACACTTTAGTAGGGGACCAATTCTCATGTTAACTATATGCTTACTATATGCATATTTATAACATACTGGCTGTTTATTAGTACTTATAAAGCAAATATTCAGCATGACCATATTCTACATCTCTAATCCTAACCAATACCTGAATTTAACAACTACCTTACTAACAATTAATAAACAGCAAATTAGGAGTTTATTGAAGCAAAAGTCATAGATAATGGTTTGTTAATGGCAAGAATCGAACCTGAAAATAAAACTGAATGAAGAAAGTGACCTCATCTGAGCAGGTGGGAGGACAAGAACATGTTGTAGATGATTTGTATGGCTTCATACTCGCATTGTTTTATTTCAAAGCTCTGAACTGTTCATTTATCTGAGTTCATCAAAATTAACTTACAATCTGTATAAAATGTATTTATTTTTTGTAATCAAGTTATTCTACTATTATGAACATGTGTTTCTTGTGTGTAAGGAGGCCTTCAGAATAAACACCAACCTGTTTGTTCTTGAATATCTTCAGTGTGTTTGATTCTGCAGGGTTCTGGATCGCTCATCTTCTCTCTGTCCTCTTTAATAAACTCAGTCTTTACAGATTTCAGCTCTTCTGATGATCTGATGCTTGTCTTCACTTGTAAACTGATGAAGATAGTCCTACATTTATCGCTGTATATACATCCCAACTACTGTGAGGGAGGAGAAAAGTATCTGCCAAAAAAAAAAAAAAAAACTATATTATATATATCTTTCTGTAGAAAGAAACAAGAAAAGATGCACAAGTAGCCCTGAACCTGATGAAAACAATAAACTTTCTCTAAAGTAAAGAAGAGAAATACGGTGAGCTGCTCATCTCTCCTCAGAAGACTCAACACTCGCTGAATGAATGAGGAGTGAGTGTTGCCAGATCCCAGGAAAAATTCCAGCCAAAGGCTACTAGTGATCAGGGTTGCCAGATTTTCATATCTCAATATGCGGTCTTGTTGTACTTGTGTTCTTGTGGACTATAGCTGGGCGATATATCTAATGATATGATCATGCACATCTAGTCAGTAAATCTGGTTCCGTGTTTACCCCTAAATCACCATCACTTCAAATGAAACGGCATTTAATAGACAGAGCCGTGGATCACTGACAATTAACTCTTTTGTTTTTTACATTTAAGTACAGTATAGTTATGTAACTTTTATTATAACATATTTTAACTTCATCTTTATTTAAGTTTTTCATTTACCTGTATGTAAGCACAGTGCAGTGTTAATGTTCAATACAACGTTAAAGTGACTGACAACAATAAATATTCATTTGGGGGAAAAATCTGTCAGTGACTTGCTGACTTGTACATTAACATGAACTAACAATGAACAACTGCATTAAAATATAAATATCTAGGCAACTTGCTTACATGTAGTTAAGTAAAAACACTTATACCTATAATTAAAAATGAAAAAAATTTCCATACCCCACAAGATATTAATGCAACATTTCAGACATTTTACACAATGATAAAGAGACGGATCAATTTTCTAAAGTTAACTCAGAAAGAAGAACCATTTCACCACAGATTTTAGAAATGAAAAGCTTGTTCATCGCTCAGCAGATTAATACAGCATTTACTTTAGTTTAATTATTATTATTTATTTTTTTTATGTTTGCATCCCCCAGGATACATAGCTGCTTTGGAGTTATAAATTAATTACTTTTACATTTAATCATTTAGCAGACGCTTGAAAAATGAATGCTTGTTTGCTAACGCATGTTGCAGCATTTTAGCCAGATATTTAATAGCATTTTATACTGGACAGTTGGTACTCAAACACATTGTTATTTTTTTATATTGAACTTGCAGGTTCATGCAGCAGTTAAATAAATGTAATAAATTAAATGTGAATGGAGTGAGTGACTCAGGTCTGGTCTAAATGGAGAAAAACATTTTCCCTGTCATTTAACATGTGTTTGCTTTTAGTAAACTTCACAGACAAGACAACATTCCTCCACATGATGGCATCGGAATCAGAATTCAAAGTTCTGTCCTGGAATATTCATGGTCTGAAAACAAGACTGAATGAAAAAGAAGCTCTACTGGCAATCTGTGGACAACACGACGTTGTGCTTCTGCAAGAGACTCATATTGGTGAGAAAGACATTCGTAAAATCACTGAGGCTTTTGGAGGGGAATATAATTTATTTATAGAATTAAATAAATGTATAAATAAATATACAAAGACATGTAAAAAAGCAAAAAATAAATAATTATTTATAATTATAATTCCATTCAACTTTTTTTTTTCAACATCTATTTTATTTATCTATAAATGTATTTCTATTTTTATTTATTTTCACATTTATATATTTATTTATTTATGTATGTATTTATTTCCACATTTATTTATTTTCACATTTATTTATTTATTTATACATTTATATATATTCACACATTTATTTATACATTTCTTTACTTATTTCCACATTTATTTATTTATACATTTATTTATATTCACATATATTTATTTCTACACATCTTTTGTCTATAGGGTAACAAGTAAAGCAGGTGCAGCTGTGAAGACAGAGTGAGTGGAATTAACCACTTAAGACATAACACAACAGAAGTCCTGATGATCAAACCAGTGTCCTGACAGGACCCCCCGCCCCAGGAATGCCACTAGGCTTTCCAGGGTGAGGGGCAGATCGATGGTAATCCTCAATAAGAGAGCGGTCCAGAATGTCCCGAGTCGGGACCCAACATCTCTCCTCTGGACCGTACCCCTCCCAATCAACCAGGTACTGGTATCCCCTGCCCCGCCGCCTGGAATCAAGAATCCTCCTAACGGTAAAAGCGGGAGCACCCTCAACTATCAGGGGAGGAGGGGGTAGGGGTTTAGGGGAAGATGATGAAGAGAGAGAACGAATAAAAGGCTTGACACAAGACACGTGAAACACTGGATGCACTCGACGAAGAGGATGCGGAAGCCGAAGCCAAACCGCCACTGGACTGAGCACCTTTACAATGGGGTATGGCCCAATGAACCGCGGTGCCAACTTCTTGGAGGGCACCTTAAGAGGCAGGTTCTTGGTGGAGAGCCATACCTTTTGCCCACAGATGTATCTGGGTGCCTCAGCCCGAAGACGATCCGCCAATCTCTTGGTGCGTTCCCTAGTTCTCAGAAGTGCTTCCCTGGCCCTCCTCCAGGTTCGCCGGCATCGACTGATAAATGCCTGAACTGAGGGAACCGCAGCTTCGGAACTCTGTGAAGGAAACAGAGGGGATTGATATCCGAGACAGCAAAAGAAAGGAGACAATCCAGTAGACGACACCGGCAATGTATTGTGCGCATATTCAACCCACGTAAGCTGCTGGCACCAGGACGAGGGATTATGTGAAGCCAGACAACGAAGGGTCCTCCCAAGGTCCTGGTTCGCACGCTCGGTCTGGCCATTGGTCTGTGGGTGGAATCCTGACGACAGGCTAGTGGTAGCACCAATCTGTCGACAGAACTCCCTCCAGAAGTGGGAGACGAACTGGGGTCCCCGGTCAGAAACCACGTCCTCCGGAAGACCATGGATCCGAAAGACGTGGTCCACGACCGCCCGAGCAGTCTCCCTGGCAGAAGGAAGTTTAGGGAGAGGGATAAAGTGAACCGCCTTAGAAAAGCGGTCCACTACAGTGAGAACAACCGTATTGCCACTGGACTCTGGTAAACCACACACAAAGTCCAGCGCAATATGAGACCAGGGGCGAGATGGGACAGGAAGAGGTTGGAGCAAACCAACGGGTACAGAACTAGAGGACTTGTTTTGGGCACAGACCGAGCAGGCGACCACAAAATCACGAACCTCCCCCCCCATGCCTGGCCACCAAAAACGCTGACGAATGGCAGCCAACGTTCTCCTCACTCCTGGGTGACAGACCAGTTTGGAGGCGTGACCCCACTCCAGAACCTCTGGCCGAACCAACTCCGGAACAAACAGCCGACCCACCGGGCCCCCCCTCTGGCACCTCTGCCTCCGACTGAGCCAGCCTGACATGCTCCTCGATGCCCCAGGTGACGGACCCCACCACACAACCAGGGTGAAAAGTGCTATTCAAATAAACCTGAATTGTAAATGAAATTGCAGCAGCAACACTTCATATCGATTCCTATCAATTCCCATCACAGATCTTAAACTTGATTTTTGACCTGACATTCAATAACAGTTTTTTTTTTTTAAATAAACATTGATCACACAAACAGTCAGGAGGTAGTCGTGGCCTAATGGTTAGAGAGGCGGACTTGTAACCTTAAGGTAATGGGCTTGAGTCTCAGATTCGGCAGGAATTGTAGGTGTGGGGAGTGAACAAACAGTGCTCTCTCCACCCTCTATACCACACTTGAGGTGAGATCCTTGAGCAAGAACTGAACCTCCGACTGCTGTGTGTGTGTGTGTGTTCTCAGATGGGTTAAATGCAGAGAACGAATTCTGAGTATGGGTTAACATACTTGTACACATGCCACACTTTGAAATCGCCCAGATCTGAATGTGTTAAGCTCTATTTTTATCACATTCTCACTGCCGGTGTTATGGATTTCTTCTGGCTCTGTGAAAACCACTCTCAAAGTCTTGAGGTGCTGAGTCGGTCTGCAGAGCAGCTGTGGAGTCTGGCCTCATGTTCCTATATATATATATATACATACATACATACCACCCACCCACTCCAACAGCAGTCCGTACATGTCACTGTTTGCAGTCTTTTATTTTAAGACGTAAACAGGTGACGAGGAGCTTCACACACTCCATTCCCTCACAGTCCTCTGCATTCAGACAAATACATTATGAGTGTAATAGCAAAATAACTTGTTCACATGAAAGTCTAGAATCCCATTGATTATACTTCATTTATATTCTGATCACACAGATAACACTTTAGTAGGGGACCAATTCTCATGTTAACTATATGCTTACTATATGCATATTTATAACATACTGGCTGTTTATTAGTACTTATAAAGCAAATATTCAGCATGACCATATTCTACATCTCTAATCCTAACCAATACCTGAATTTAACAACTACCTTACTAACAATTAATAAACAGCAAATTAGGAGTTTATTGAAGCAAAAGTCATAGATAATGGTTTGTTAATGGCAAGAATCAAACCTGAAAATAAAACTGAATGAAGAAAGTGACCTCATCTGAGCAGGTGGGAGGACAAGAACATGTTGTAGATGATTTGTATGGCTTCATACTCGCATTGTTTTATTTCAAAGCTCTGAACTGTTCATTTATCTGAGTTCATCAAAATTAACTTACAATCTGTATAAAATGTATTTATTTTTTGTAATCAAGTTATTCTACTATTATGAACATGTGTTTCTTGTGTGTAAGGAGGTCTTCAGAATAAACACCAACCTGTTTGTTCTTGAATATCTTCAGTGTGCTTGATTCTGCAGGGTTCTGGATCGCTCATCTTCTCTCTGTCCTCTTTAATAAACTCAGTCTTTACAGATTTCAGCTCTTCTGATGATCTGATGCTTGTCTTCACTTGTAAACTGATGAAGATAGTCCTACATTTATCGCTGTATATACATCCCAACTACTGTGAGGGAGGAGAAAAGTATCTGCCAAAAAAAAAAAAAACTATATTATATATATCTTTCTGTAGAAAGAAACAAGAAAAGATGCACAAGTAGCCCTGAACCTGATGAAAACAATAAACTTTCTCTAAAGTAAAGAAGAGAAATACGGTGAGCTGCTCATCTCTCCTCAGAAGACTCAACACTCGCTGAATGAATGAGGAGTGAGTGTTGCCAGGTCCCAGCAAAAATTCCAGCCAAAGGCTACTAGTGATCAGGGTTGCCAGATTTTCATATCTCAATATGCGGTCTTGTTGTACTTGTGTTCTTGTGGACTATGGCTGGGTGATATATCTAATGATATGATCATGCACATCTAGTCAGTAAATCTGGTTCCGTGTTTACCCCTAAATCACCATCACTTCAAATGAAACGGCATTTAATAGACAGAGCCGTGGATCACTGACAATTAACTCTTTTGTTTTTTACATTTAAGTACAGTATAGTTATGTAACTTTTATTATAACATATTTTAACTTCATCTTTATTTAAGTTTTTCATTTACCTGTATGTAAGCACAGTGCAGTGTTAATGTTCAATACAACGTTAAAGTGACTGACAACAATAAATATTCATTTGGGGGAAAAATCTGTCAGTGACTTGCTGACTTGTACATTAACATGAACTAACAATGAACAACTGCATTAAAATATAAATATCTAGGCAACTTGCTTACATGTAGTTAAGTAAAAACACTTATACCTATAATTAAAAATGAAAAAAATTTCCATACCCCACAAGATATTAATGCAACATTTCAGACATTTTACACAATGATAAAGAGACGGATCAATTTTCTAAAGTTAACTCAGAAAGAAGAACCATTTCACCACAGATTTTAGAAATGAAAAGCTTGTTCATCGCTCAGCAGATTAATACAGCATTTACTTTAGTTTAATTATTATTATTATTTTTTTTATGTTTGCATCCCCCAGGATACATAGCTGCTTTGGAGTTATAAATTAATTACTTTTACATTTAATCATTTAGCAGACGCTTGAAAAATGAATGCTTGTTTGCTAACGCATGTTGCAGCATTTTAGCCAGATATTTAATAGCATTTTATACTGGACAGTTTGTACTCAAACACATTGTTATTTTTTTATATTGAACTTGCAGGTTCATGCAGCAGTTAAATAAATGTAATAAATTAAATGTGAATGGAGTGAGTGACTCAGGTCTGGTCTAAATGGAGAAAAACATTTTCCCTGTCATTTAACATGTGTTTGCTTTTAGTAAACTTCACAGACAAGACAACATTCCTCCACATGATGGCATCGGAATCAGAATTCAAAGTTCTGTCCTGGAATATTCATGGTCTGAAAACAAGACTGAATGAAAAAGAAGCTCTACTGGCAATCTGTGGACAACACGACGTTGTGCTTCTGCAAGAGACTCATATTGGTGAGAAAGACATTCGTAAAATCACTGAGGCTTTTGGAGGGGAATATAATTTATTTATAGAATTAAATAAATGTATAAATAAATATACAAAGACATGTAAAAAAGCAAAAAATAAATAATTATTTATAATTATTTATAATTATAATTTCATTCAACTTTTTTTTTTCAACATCTTATTTTATTTATCTATAAATGTATTTCTATTTTTATTTATTTTCACATTTATATATTTATTTATTTATGTATGTATTTATTTCCACATTTATTTATTTTCACATTTATTTATTTATTTATACATTTATATATATTCACACATATTTATTTATACATTTCTTTACTTATTTCCACATTTATTTATTTATGCATTTATTTATATTCACATATATTTATTTCTACACTTCTTTTGTCTATAGGGTAACAAGTAAAGCATGTTTTCGCTCAGGAATAGAAATCGAGTCAGAGTAGTGTTAGGGTTGCTGGGAGAAAAAGGGACCCAAGAGCAGATTCGCAGTTTGCCAAAATTTATTGAACAAAAACAGGCAATAGTCCAAAACAAAGACAGTAGTCCAAAACAAAGGCAATAATCCAAAACAAACGCTGACAATCAGCAACCAGGGAAGGAATCCAAAACTGGACTGTGTACGGGACTGGGTACACCAAAAAGACAAAAAACAAGATTAAATGAAAAAACAGGGCATGACAACTAGGCACAACTTGAGCACAATAGTTTTAAGGACAGTAGTGAAACGGATGGTAGCCAAGACACACTGACAGAGAAGCACAGAAAGAGAGAAGCATAAGTATAGAAGAAAATCAATGTGAAATTGAGAGACAGGTGTGTGTGTGTGAGCTGGAACACTAATTAGGATGAGGTGCAGCTGTGAAGACAGAGTGAGTGGAATTAACCACTTAAGACATAACACAACAGAAGTCCTGATGATCAAACCAGTGTCCTGACAGGACCCCCCGCCCCAGGAATGCCACCAGGCTTTCCAGGGTGAGGGGCAGATCGATGGTAATCCTCAATAAGAGAGCGGTCCAGAATGTCCCCAGTCGGGACCCAACATCTCTCCTCTGGACCGTACCCCTCCCAATCAACCAGGTACTGGTATCCCCTGCCCCGCCGCCTGGAATCAAGAATCCTCCTAACGGTAAAAGCGGGAGCTCCCTCAACTATCAGGGGAGGAGGGGGTAGGGGTTTAGGGGAAGATGATGAAGAGAGAGAACGAATAAAAGGCTTGACACAAGACACGTGAAACACTGGATGCACTCGACGAAGAGGATGCGGAAGCCGAAGCCGAACCGCCACCGGACTGAGCACCTTTACAATGGGGTATGGCCCAATGAACCGCGGTGCCAACTTCTTGGAGGGCACCTTAAGAGGCAGGTTCTTGGTGGAGAGCCATACCTTTTGCCCACAGATGTATCTGGGTGCCTCAGCCCGACGACGATCCGCCAATCTCTTGGTGCGTTCCCTAGTTCTCAGAAGCGCTTCCCTGGCCCTCCTCCAGGTTCGCCGGCATCGACTGATAAATGCCTGAACTGAGGGAACCGCAGCTTCGGAACTCTGTGAAGGAAACAGAGGGGATTGATATCCGAGACAGCAAAAGAAAGGAGACAATCCAGTAGACGACACCGGCAATGTATTGTGCGCATATTCAACCCACGTAAGCTGCTGGCACCAGGACGAGGGATTATGTGAAGCCAGACAACGAAGGGTCCTCCCAAGGTCCTGGTTCGCACGCTCGCTCTGGCCATTGGTCTGTGGGTGGAATCCTGACGACAGGCTAGTGGTAGCACCAATCTGTCGACAGAACTCCCTCCAGAAGTGGGAGACGAACTGGGGTCCTCGGTCAGAAACCACGTCCTCCGGAAGACCATGGATCCGAAAGACGTGGTCCACGACCGCCCGAGCAGTCTCCCTGGCAGAAGGAAGTTTAGGGAGAGGGATAAAGTGAACCGCCTTAGAAAAGCGGTCCACTACAGTGAGAACAACCGTATTGCCACTGGACTCTGGTAAACCACACACAAAGTCCAGCGCAATATGAGACCAGGGGCGAGATGGGACAGGAAGAGGTTGGAGCAAACCAACGGGTACAGAACTAGAGGACTTGTTTTGGGCACAGACCGAGCAGGCGACCACAAAATCACGAACCTCCCCCCCCCATGCCTGGCCACCAAAAACGCTGACAAATGGCAGCCAACGTTCTCCTCACTCCTGGGTGACAGACCAGTTTGGAGGCGTGACCCCACTCCAGAACCTCTGGCCGAACCAACTCCGGAACAAACAGCCGACCCACCGGGCCCCCCTCTGGCACCTCTGCCTCCGACTGAGCCAGCCTGACATGCTCCTCGATGCCCCAGGTGACGGAGCCCACCACACAACCAGGTGAAATAATGGTGTCTGGTGGAGTTGCATCCTCCGGGGCAGCGAATTGATGGGAGAGCGCATCAGGCTTAATGTTTTTGGAGCCTGGTCGGTAAGACAGGGTAAAATTAAAGCGACCAAAGAAGAGTGCCCAGCGAGCCTGCCTGGAATTTAGTCGTTTGGCAGTTTGGATATATTCCAAGTTCCGGTGGTCGGTCCAGACCAGAAACGGCTCCGCCGAGCCCTCCAACCAGTGGCGCCACTCCCCCAAAGCTAGCCGTACAGCCAGCAACTCCCGGTTTCTGATGTCGTAGTTCCGTTCTGTGGGGGACAATCGGTGTGAAAAATAAGTGCAAGGATGTATTTTATTGTCAATAGGGGATCGTTGAGATAAAACCGCTCCAACACCTACCTCTGACGCATCAACCTCCACAATAAACTGCCGGGAAGGGTCCGGAGTTATTAAAATAGGTGCGGATGAAAACCGCCTCTTAAGTTCATCAAAGGCTGCCTGAAAAGCTAAGGACCAGCAAAACGGTTTCTTTGTGGAGGTTAATGCTGTCAGAGGAGCCGCCACCTGGCCGAAATTACGGATAAACCGCCTGTAGAAATTAGCAAATCCAATAAAACTTTGCAGAGATTTACGGTTGCCAGGGGTGGGCCAGTCAGAGACGGCCTTTACCTTCGTAGGGTCCATGCAGATCCCCTCCACCGAGATGATGTGGCCCAAGAACGGAACTGACTGGTTGTGGAAGGAACACTTCTCCACCTTAGCAAACAGTTGGTTCTCTAGCAACCGCTGCAGCACTCGTCTGACGTGCTGAATGTGTACCTGGAGTGAACGAGAAAAAATTAGGATGTCATCCAGATACACAAAGACAAATTTGTTGATCATGTCTCTCAGCACGTCATTGACGAGCGCCTGGAAGACGGCTGGGGCATTAGTCAAACCGAAGGGAAGGACCCTGTACTCAAAATGCCCTGTGGGTGTATTAAAAGCCGTCTTCCATTCATCCCCCTCCCTGATCCGAACCAGATGATAGGCATTGCGAAGGTCCAACTTCGTGAAGTACCTTGCCCCCTGCAGGATCTCAAAGGCTGATGACATCAAAGGTAAGGGATACCTATTCTTAATGGTGATGTCATTCAGCCCCCGATAATCAATGCAAGGATGCAAGGAACCATCCTTCTTCTTCACGAAGAAGAACCCCGCCCCCGCCGGAGAAGAGGAGGGACGAATAACACCGGCCGCCAGAGACTCAGACAGATACCTCTCCATGGCCGCCCTTTCAGGACCGGACAAGGAGAACAATCGCCCCCTAGGAGGAGAAGTGCCAGGGAGAAGATTGATGGCACAATCATAGGGACGGTGTGGAGGGAGAGATGCAGCCCGGGAATGACTGAAAACCGCCCGCAAATCATGGTAGACCTCAGGAACACTGGAGAGATCAATCGGCTCCTCCTGCAACACAGGAAAAGAAGAGACAGAAGACAAGGCAGACACAAGACAATGGGCATGACAATAGGGACTCCATGATAGGATGGTGCTTTCAGACCAATTAATGTGTGGATTGTGAGTGGTTAACCAGGAATGGCCTAAGACCACCGGAGTGAGGGGTGAGCGAGTGACAAAGAATACTATTTCCTCTCTATGATTACCAGATGTGATTAATTGTAATGGAACTGTGGCCTGAGAAATGGTGGTAAGTTCGCGACATTCTAAAGCATGAGCAGTAAGGACAGGAGAGAGAGATTGAAAAGAAATGCCCTTCTTCAAAGCCCAAGAAAAATCTATAAAATTCCCATCAGCTCCTGAATCGATGAGAGCAGAGAGTTGATGAACTGCACCTTCATAAGTGACTGAGACAGGAATCATAGAGCGCGAACCAGTAGACGGGGTGGTGGAAGTAGCGCTCGCCAGTACCCCCTTGCTTACTAGCGAGCGTTGGCTTTTGCCGGACAGGAAGAAGCAAAATGTCCATGATGGCCACAGTAGAGGCATAATCCTTTGGAAAGACGTTTCTGTTTCTCCTCTGCAGATAACCGGTACCTGCCCAACTGCATAGGTTCCGGAGCAGATAAGGGAACGGGAGTATCGGACCGCGAAAAGGCAGACACAGGGTTTACAAAAGGCAAGAATGTAGAAGCCCGAGCTCTCCGACGAAGATCCCGTCGATTATCCAAACGGATAGCCAGGTCAACAAGTTCATCTAGATGTTCAGGAAGATCGTGAGCATACATCTCATCCCTTATCTCATCTTCCAGGCCTTCCGTGAACCTGGCTGCCAGTGCTGCATCATTCCACTTACTGGACGCAGCCAGAGTGCGAAACTCGATAGCGAAGTCCGCCACCGAACGCCTCCCCTGATGAAGTGCTGCCAACAGCCGCGATGCCTCTTTACCGAGTGCTGAGCAGTCAAATATCTTGACAAATTCCGCTTTGAAGCTGGCGAACTCCATACAACATGCTGCCTTAGCAGCCCATACAGCAGTGGCCCATTCCCGAGCCCGACCGGTAAGAAGGGAGATGACAAATGCCACCTTGGCTGAATCTGAGGCATAAGTGAGGGGTTGCAGAGAGAAAATTACCTCACATTGGATAATAAATGATCGACATTCCGTAGGCTCACCGGAGTAATTGGGAGGATTGTTGATGCGTGGTTCAGGGGTGACTGAAGAACGTCCGGTGGCTGTTGACAGTAGGTTACGTTCAGAAAAAGGGACCCAAGAGCAGATTCGCAGTTTGCCAAAATTTATTGAACAAAAACAGGCAATAGTCCAAAACAAAGACAGTAGTCCAAAACAAAGGCAATAATCCAAAACAAACGCTGACAATCAGCAACCAGGGAAGGAATCCAAAACTGGACTGTGTACGGGACTGGGTACACCAAAAAGACAAAAAACAAGATTAAATGAAAAACAGGGCATGACAACTAGGCACAACTTGAGCACAATAGTTTTAAGGACAGTAGTGAAACGGATGGTAGCCAAGACACACTGACAGAGAAGCACAGAAAGAGAGAAGCATAAGTATAGAAGAAAATCAATTTGAATTCACACTAGAATCACAATCTTCATTTCAGACACTGAATTCACACTAGAATCACAATCTTCATTTCAGACACTGAATTCACACTAGAATCACAATCTTCGTTTCAGACACTGAATTCACACTAGAATCACAATCTTCATTTACAGACACTGAATTCACACTAGAATCACAATCTTCGTTTCAGACACTGAATTCACACTAGAATCACAATCTTCATTTCAGACACTGAATTCACACTAGAATCACAATCTTCATTTCAGACACTAAATTCACACTAGAATCACAATCTTCATTTCAGACACTGAATTCACACTAGAATCCAATCTTCATTTATAGACACTGAATTCACACTAGAATCACAATCTTCATTTATAGACACTGAATTCACACTAGAATCACAATCTTCATTTCAGACACTGAATTCACACTAGAATCACTATCTTCATTTCAGACACTGAATTCACCCTAGAATCACAATATTCATTTCAAACACTGAATTCACACTAGAATCACAATCTTCATATCAGACACTGAATTCACACTAGAATCACAATCTTCATTTATAGTTACTGAATTCACACTATAATCACTATCTTCATTTCAGACACTGAATTCACACTAGAATCACTATCTTCATTTCAGACACTGAATTCACACTAGAATCACAATCTTCATTTATAGCCACTGAATTCACACTAGAATCACAATCTTCATTTCAGACACTGAATTCACACTAGAATCACAATCTTCATATCAGACACTGAATTCACACTAGAATCACAATCTTCATATCAGACACTGAATTCACACTAGAATCACACTAGAATCACGATCTTCATTTCAGACACTGAACTCACACTAGAATCACACTAGAATCTAAATGTAGTCCTCTCTGGAGTTATTAGAGCAGCTGAACACAAACTTTAACTCAAGCCATGATTAATTTGTAATTTATATATTCATTTTCTCATTTAATTCTCTCGTACTTCATCTACAATCCTTTAACATGAAAACTAATACTGTTATGTGAAAAGTAACTTTATTAAATATCAAAGAGATGTCACTCTCACCCAGATGATCTTACACAATCATGTCTATAAACAATTATCTGGAAAGCAAATAAAATACTGTTTATCATTTCATTCCCAGTTTCACAGATTGAGTCCGTTTTTTCTCGTCTTTCCTGCAGTGATTGAGATTATTGTTAAGTTTGCAGTGTTTGCAGTGTTTGCTGCTCCTACTGTGATTCTTCTTCAGATCATCTGTGACAGAAGAGCTGGTGAGTTTTTATCTGAAACAATATTTAAAACAGCAAACATTATCCATTGTTTTATTTATGTTTTTTTTTTATATATATATCCCAGAAAACAAAGAAAAACCCTGACCATTTTGAGGAAATGATGCCATCCATTTTCTTTTTATTTATTTTTTTACAAATAACTGGCAAGCTGTATTTTGATTAATATGGAGTTAATGGATATTTGCATGCAGTGTTTACAATCATTGTCTTGTGTTTGGTATATAATCTGCTTTAAATATAATACTAAATAGCAAAATGAGCAAATTGATTGTATAATAATCTCTGTTATGTGTGATGGGGCTGCTTTTGTGAATCTTTTATCTGTTTGTTGTTTAGCATTTATTTTTATTAATTTATTTATATTTTGGGTGATACTAATTTCCTTAATAAAACATCTGCAATTGCGCTTACATTTTTTCCTGTGCTAAAATATTTCTTACGAGCTCGTAATGTGAGGATGTGTTCAACTGTGGAGGAAAGCATCAAAGATGTACAGATAATGAAGTGATTAATTAATGTTTATAATAATTGATATAACTCTATTGTGGTTAGTTCAGAAATCCATTTTGATAAACTAATGACTTCCACACACTTCACCTGTGCTACAAGAGCAAATTTGGAAGGTTAGGATTTATTATTTCCCCAGAAATAATTTAAATGTAAAAATGTAAAACTTAAAGTTTGTTTGAGAATAAAGATATTTGATTCTGTGCTTTTATGTTTTGCAGAGTCAAAAAAAAGTCTTTCCACACGTGAATGGAGAGTGACTGTGTTATTGCTGTTTTTCTTTTTTTTTCATTGGTCTGACCAGACAAATCCCATGTGAAAATCCGGACAGTCGTGATGGTGTGAACAGGAGTTAATAGATACCATTCAACCAACATCCTGTTGCTCATCATGACTGTTAGGAAACTAACTGGTTTCTTCACTAAGTGTTTTTTCCACTGCATGGATCTTCATGTGTCTCTTTAGGTGACTTTTATAAACAAAACTCTTCCCACAATGATCACATGTGTGTTGCTTCTCTCCAGTGTGGATCCACTCATGTGATTTCATACTTACTAACGCTCTGAATCTCTTGTCACAGTGTGAACACTTGTATGGTGTCTCTCCAGTGTGAATCCTCTCATGCTGTTTTAAACTGGTTGCTGTAATAAAAGTCTTGTCACACTCAAAGCACATGTACTCTCTCACACCAGTATGTTTTTTCTGATGTTCTTTTAAACTTTGCGGAAGTGAATAACTCTTTCCACATTCAGAACATGAATGTGGCTTCTCCTTCATATGAACTTTCAAGTGTTTCTTCAGGTATGAAGCACACAAAAATGTTTTTCCGCACTGATCACATGTGAACGGCTTCTCTTCGGTGTGGATGTTCATGTGTCTCTTAAGGTGTGCTGATTGTGTGAAGCTCTTCCCACACTGATCACATGTGTATGGTTTCTCTCCAGTATGAACTCTCATGTGAAGCACAAGACTGTCTTTCCATGAGAAAATCTTTCCACACTGAGTGCAGGTGAAGGATTTCTTGGCTCTTCTTTTCTTTAAAAATATTGTATTAGTATTTAAGCGACTGAAAGGCTTTTCTCCAGGTTTGTCATTGTGTTTCTCCTCCACCTCACTCTCCTCGTTCCCTTCCATCCGCTCTGAAATTAATGAATAAAATTTCATTTTCAGCACATTATCAAAATGAAAACACAGAAATACAAAGTGATCAATCATGTTGATGCATTTTTATAAATGAATTGAAACGTTGCATGAACAAGCTCATCTTCAGGTTATTATTTTTTTAAACATTGCTTCCACTAATATGGATGTAAGGATATTTATGGTGTGTGATATTTATCATACCATAATATCTTAATTGTTGTTTGTTGCAAAATTACATTATCAATTGTCACTTGGCCAAAAAATCTTGAGTCCATTCATAATGACAGTCACTTGCTCAGTTTCTAAATGAATCGACTGTTTTAAACAAATCTATTGAGTCAATGATCCCCAGTGTAGTGATTGGGACATTATACTGTCAACAAGCACTGTCCTTCGGATGAGACGTTAAACCGAGGTCCTGACTCCCTGTGGTCAATAAAAATCCCAGGATGTCTTTTGAAAAAGAGTAGAGGTGTGACCTCGGCATCCTGGCTAAATTTGCCCATTGGCCTCTGACCAACATGGCCTCCTAACAATCCCCATATCCGCTGATTGGCTTCATCTCTCTGTCTCCTCTCCACCAGTAAGCTGGTGTGTGGTGGGCGTTCTGGCGCACTATGGCTGCCGTCACATCATCCAGGTGGATGCTGCACACTGGTGGTGAATGAGGAGATACCCCTGACTATGTAAGCGCTTTGAGTGTCTAGAAAAGCGCTATATAAATGTAAGGAATTATTATTATTTATTATTAATTAAATCAGTCAAGACCAGCACAAAAGCACAATCAGCAAAATATAGAGTGAAGTGGTTTGCTTAATATTCATTGTGTATTCAAATCGATACTACTAGAGATAAAATTGCAACCATTCAGCCGTCAGCTACATTATCACATCAGACAGTGCACTATAGATCCCCTGAGGAACAGTTCCACTCATTCTCTACTATAGGAGAGGAAGAATTGTATAAACTTGTTAAATCATCTAAACCAACAACATGTATGTTAGACCCTATACCATCTAAGCTCCTTAAAGAGGTGCTTCCAGAAGTCATAGGTCCTCTTCTGACTATTATTAATTCTTCATTGTCATTAGGATATGTCCCCAAAACCTTCAAACTGGCTGTTATTAAGCCTCTCATAAAAAAAAAAAAAAACACAACTTGACCCCAAAGAACTAGTTAATTATAGACCAATCTCGAATCTCCCTTTTCTGTCCAAGATACCAGAAAAGGTGGTATCCTCAAAATTATATTCCTTCTTAGAGAAAAATGGTATATGTGAGGATTTCCAGTCAGGATTTAGACCGTATCATAGTACTGAGACTGCTCTCCTTAGAGTTACAAATGATCTGCTCTTATCATCTGATCGTGGGTGTATCTCTCTATTTTGTTTTATTGGATCTTAGTGCTGCGTTTGACACAATTGACCACAGCATTCTTTTGCATTGACTTGAACACTTTGTTGGCATCAGTGGAAGTGCATTAGCATGGTTTAAATCGTACTTATATGACCGCCATCAGTTCGTAGCAGTGAATGAAGATGTATCATATCGATCACAAGTGCAGTATGGAGTACCTCAAGGCTCAGTACTAGTACAAGGCTCAGTACTACTCTTCAAGCTTTATATGTTACCCTTGGGAGATATCATCAGGAAACATGGTGTTAGCTTTCACTGTTATGCTGATGATACTCAGCTCTATATTTCTTCGCGGCCCGGTGAAACACACCAATTTGAAAAACTAATCGAATGCATAGTCGATATAAAAAATTGAATGACGAGTAATTTCTTACTGCTAAATTCAGAAAAAAACAGGTGTTAATTATAGGACCTAAAACTCTGCTTGTAATAACCTAGAACACTGTCTAGACTTGATGGTTGCTCTGTCAATTCTTCGTCATCAGTTAGGAACCTAGGTGTGCTATTTGATCCCAATCTTTCCTTAGAAAGCCACGTTTCTAGCATTTGTAAAACTGCATTTTTCCATCTCAAAAAATATATCTAAATTTCGGCCTATGCTCTCAATGTCAAATGCAGAAATGTTAATCCATGCATTTATGACCTCAAGGTTAGATTATTGTAATGCTTTATTGGGTGGTTGTTCTGCACGCTTAGTAAACAAACTACAGCTAGTCCAAAATGCTGCAGCAAGAGTTCTTATTAGAACCAGGAAGTATGACCATATTAGCCCGGTCCTGTCATCGCTGCACTGGCTCCCTATCAAACATCGTATAGATTTTAAAATATTGCTTATTACTTCTAAAGCCCTGAATGGTTTAGCACCTCAGTATTTGAATGAGCTCCTTTTACATTATACTCCTCTACGTTCGCTACGTTCTCAAAACTCCTAGAATATCAAAATCAACTGCGGGC
This sequence comes from Carassius auratus, assembly GCF_003368295.1. Classification (NCBI taxonomy): domain Eukaryota; kingdom Metazoa; phylum Chordata; class Actinopteri; order Cypriniformes; family Cyprinidae; genus Carassius; species Carassius auratus. Next base: position 147,680 of record NW_020528458.1, read on the forward strand.
GGCAGGTCCTTTTCCTATTTGGCGCCTAAACTCTGGAATAACCTACCTAACATTGTTCGGGAGGCAGACACACTCTTGCAGTTTAAATCTAGATTAAAGACCCATCTCTTTAACCTGGCATACACATAACATACTAATATGCTTTTAATATCCAAATCCGTTAAAGGATTTTTAGGCTGCATTAATTAGGTAAACCGGAACCGGAAACCGGAAACACTTCACATAACACCCTATGTACCTTCTACATCATTAGAAGAATGGCATCTACGCTAATATTTGTCTATTTCTCTCTTGTTCCGAGGTCACCGTGGCCACCAGATCCAGTCTGTATCCAGATCAGAGGGTCACTGCAGTCACCCGGATCCAGTACGTATCCAGACCAGATGGTGGATCAGCACCTAGAAAGGACCTCTACTGCCCTGAAAGACAGCGGAGACCAGGCCAACTAGAGCCCCAGATACAGATCCCCTGTAAAGACCTTGTCTCAGAGGAGCACCAGGACAAGACCACAGAAAACAGATGATTCTTCTGCACAATCTGATTTTGATGCAGCCTGGAATTGAACTACTGGTTTCGTCTGGTCAGAGGAGAACTGGCCCCCCAACTGATCCTGGTTTCTCCCAAGGTTTTTTTCTCCATTCTGTCACCGATGGAGTTTCGGTTCCTTGCCGCTGTTGCCTCTGGCTTGCTTAGTTGGGGTCACTTCATCTACAGCGATATCATTGACTTGATTGCAAATAAATGCACAGACACTATTTAAACTGAACAGAGATGACATAACTGAATTCAATGATGAACTGCCTTTAACTATCATTTTGCATTATTGAGACACTCTTTTCCAAATTAATGTTGTTCAGTGCTTTGACGCAATGTATTTTGTTTAAAGCGCTATATAAATAAAGGTGATTGATTGACTGATTGTCTTCTGTTTCTGCATGTTTTTGCCAAAGACTTTTATTTTGGTCTTGCGTCCTCCGAGAAGGAGGATCTTGTATTGTAAAAGGAAGTGCGGGAAGAGAGGGAGAGCAGAGTGCGGCGGGCACGGAGACGAGTGTTGCTCTCCTCCAGTTCAAGGAATTTGCTCAATAAAAAGTTACTAGCCGTCAATATTTTCAAGTCCATCGTCTTTATTCATATCAACCTACGGGCATCTAAACCCTACGCCTTACATACTTATTGGTGGCAGTGGGTGTTGTCTTTCTTGCTGTTTGACTGGTATGGTGACAATGACTAAAATATATGATAATCACTGCCCTTTCATCATATATGCTGGATCATTTGTATTAGTGAATTAATTTTAGACTGAAACGCATTTGGCTTTAAGTAACATTTCAATGACATGGACTGTATTCTGACGGTCTATTTATAACTTTAGAGCAGTTTTGTTGTTTTCACCATCGTGTGAGTTTTCATTCCATGTTCAGTTATATGTTTCTTACATTTTTTTTATGTCGGAGAAAGAGGGGGGAAAATAGGTAAAAGCAGACGAATGCAACGGGACTATTAGAAGTTGGCTTATTGCCAGGATTTAATAGCGCTCTCTTTTTTCACTACCTTCAGTACATTAAGTGTAATCTGCAAACCATCTTTATCTATAAAAGACTTTGCTGGATTGAACTAATACAACACTGCATTGACTTCACTCTTTTCAAACATGGCAGAGGACAATGTAACAAACCCGCAAGTGCACTTCAGAGCTGTTTTACCTCCAGACTTCACTGAAGATGGCAACGAAAGCTTTTCTCAGTGGGCTCGTTGTTTTAAAGTATGCTGTGAGACCTCAGGTATGGACAAACCTCGGCTTGCCATAGTACTTCCTTCAAGATTGGCCGGTGCTGCATTTAGTTACTGGGATAGTTTTTCAGATAATATAAAAGCTAATTATAACACCACTTGTAGCAAATTAGCTGCAGTTTTCAATCAAAATTAAGAATATTTCAAACTTACTTGAATGCCAGTCCACGTCTGAGTAACGAGCCATTGGAAGTCTATGCTGCCGAATTGACTTGCCTTGTTCACCAAGCTTTTCCAGACTATGGAGAATCAGCCATCAAAGGTGAAATTTTGTGACGTTTTATAGCTGGACTTGAACCTGCATTGCAAACTATGCTGTATGAGTTTGTTGTTACTACACTTGAAGATGCGATTAAATTAGCTGGTTGGTGTGAGAGAGCACGTTCTGCAGCCACTGAGTCTTTTCCTCTGCCGGGGCCTGCTGCACCTCAACCTGCCGTGGTACACAGCCTCACGACAGAGTCGACCAATATGCTTGCAGCACAGCTCAATGACCTTCATCTGAAAGAAGACAAACTTCAGTCTGTTGTTACAATTACAAAGTCTCATTATACCAGTTCCATTTCATCCCCAGAACATCACTTTGCCTATCGTCCACGATCACCCTCACTAGACAGAGTTAAAGACAATCATTATTTGTCATCTTCTCGCTATCAACATTTCACTGCATCCGATGAGCCCTACTTCAGAGGTAGATCTCCTGTACGTTCCAGTAACAGCCATCGCAGACCACAAGGAAGCCCCAGGCAAAGTTATCATCTGCAGCAAGGCTATGAAAGATCCTTACACTATGACAGTCGAGATATTCACTTTAGTCCTCAGCGGGGATTTGCTGCATACGATGCTCAGCCCAACTATAGGCATCAATCAAACGACGACAGCAGTCCAGGCAAGAACTGAGATCGACAGAGGGGTGAGCAGTATTACAGACATCGCTCTCCAAGTCCACAACGACCATATTCACACCATGTATGCTTCACCGAACAGCAGCAGTCGGGAAACGAATGGTAGCTGGAGATTAGGGCCAATCTTCAGTTCAACTGTCAGCGGCCCATAGCGACAACACAGTGAAATCTTCAGACTCTGCAATCTGGACACTGTACATAAAAGGACTCATTGAGGACCAAGAATCAGTGTTTTTCTTGACACTGGTGCTGGTTTGTCACTCATTAGTGAGGCCTTACATCAACGCATCCCTGCACTGAAACACCGCCCCTTACTGAAGTTTCCAGTTGGCACACACACTGACAGGACAACAATTAGACATTTTAGGCTCATTACCTGTCACATTACGTCTTGGGTTACACACATTCAGTATGAACATGTATGTTGTAAGGGACTCTAGACAGGATGCCCTTCTTGGGTGGGACTTTTTCAAAACACATGGTGCCTCAAATGACACAGCCTCTGGTACTTTTATGTTCAATAATGAGAAAATTTCCCTTCTCAGTTCCTCACATGCATTACCCTTTTGCTGTAATGTGTTCTTGCTTTCACAGGTGTCAGTCGCCCCCCTTGACAGAGATTGTTCCTGCTTCAGTAGCATGCAACTCAGAAACAAAAATTCAGCTTCTTGGTTTTCAAGGTATTCTAGAACCGAATGTGACATTTGACAAAGACTTGACTGTTGAAATGTTGAAAATGTTGAAAATGGGCTCACTGTAGTTCATTTACTTAATCCTACACACCAGGATATTGAGCTGCCCAAACAGACCCATTTAGGTCAATTCTACACTGTACGTAGTGTCCCTTCTGATTTTTATAGGCCTATGGATAGTCTTTTGGCTCAGGTTAGCCTACAGAGCCTTTCATGCCAAACACCTGATGTTCACATTGGTACTGACACTCTTACTCCAAGTGAGGTAGAGTAGTTAACTCCCTCCTACAAGAGAACTGTGATGTCTTTAGCACTACCTCTGCGGATCTAGGTAGAACTGATTTGACATCCTCTACATCCCCTGTACGTCAGAGAGCATACCGTATATCTCCTGTCCTACGAAAGGAAATCGACAACCAAGTACAGAAACTTCTTGATTCTGACTTAATTGAGCCTAGTCATAGTCCATGGGCTTACCCGGAGATTGAACTCAATTACTATCAAAGATGCACACCCACTTCCACGTGTGTGTGTGTGACAGTTTAGACGCCTTTTCTGGAGCCACCTTGTTTAGTACTCTAGATTTGTCCAGTGGCTATTGACAAATTCAAATGGATGATGCTAGTAAGGAGAAAACTGCCTTTACTACAGGTGATTCCCTCTATCAATTTAAAGCTGCAGTAGGGAACTTTTGTAAAAATATATTTTTTACATATTTGTTAAACCTGTCATTATGTCCTGACAGTAGAATATGAGACAGATAATCTGTGAAAAAAAATCAAGCTCCTCTGGCTCCTCCCAGTGGTCCTATTGCCATTTGCAGAAACTCCATCGCTCCCGGTAAAAAACAACCAATCAGAGCTGCGGTCCGTAACTTTGTTTGTGTTCAAAATGTAGAAAAATTTACATAATAAGCGAGTACACCATGAATAAATTTTCCAAACCGTGTTTTTAGCTTGTCCTGAATCACTAGGGTACACCTATAATAAGTGTTTATATTCTGACTATTTTAGATTGCTTCGGGGGTACCGCGGCGGAGTAACCCAGTACCTTTGTGATTCTTCATAGACATAAACAGAGAGAAGTAGTTCCGGCTACAATGTTCTTCCAGAAGACGCAAGCAGTTCTGTTTATTAACCGCTAGAGCGTCAAAAGTTCCCTACTGCATAAGGTCATGCCAATGGGTCTTACTAATGCCCCCCCAACATTTCAGAGATTGATGGAGCTTGTTCTCCGTGGCCTCCACTGGTCCAAGACTTTAGTATATCTTGACGACATAATAGTCTTCAGTAAGACCTTTAACTCCTTTACGTGCAAGCATCGCCGATGGCCCCGGTTTATTATTGTTTAACTTTCACAGCACGTTAAACATCACTCTCTTACTTGATCTGGACAAACTGTGCATCAATTGAAAGTTTAAAGACTCTAGCTTCGATATTTGACCAATATTTTGATAAAACATTGTTGCAGTGACAATTATTTAGTAATTTATGTCAGGAGTGCAAAATAATAAATCCGTATTATGCTACATTTTGAATAGAAATTCATCCCTCATTCATATTCAGTCACGTCGCAGCGGTTTATTTGTGTTCACATAAACTCACTGAACAGCGTCAATAAGGATTTATAGACCAAAGATGCATATCTGCGGAGATATATGGATATATTTACTGATGTTTACTTCATATTTCTTCAGACAGAATCGTAATTTCTATTCATTTTCCACTGATTTACGCGATCTGATGATAAATAGCCTCTGCCAGAGCCATCTCTGTTTGTTTGCTTCCGTTTGCTCGAGCTGTGACCCAGACAGACTCTGATTGGACCTTTGGGTTGTCAATCTGACAGTCCCAAAACCGGACAGCGTCAGATCGTGTCACATGGTTCGTGAACAGTTCCTGGTTCATATCTGCTCACAACAACACTGAAACACCTCTGTATACACGAAATATCCGAATAATAAACCCGCGATTACGATAGAAAAGCTTGGTATGAGATTTTCTTGAGATCTGGGGCATTTTATAAAAAATGTAAATAAAGTAAAGTTACATTTGTAAAGGCTACAAATGGCAAATTTTTACAATAGTAAACGACCAAATTCCACCTGTGATCACAAAATGATGTTATTACAAACACTCGATCGGGGTTTAAGGTGAGTTTTGAGTAAAAGTGTACTAATAATTTAATAAATTGTCTGATGTAGCTTGATGCTAACCGTAGCTCTAATGCTACTAATAGCAGGTGCATTTCTTTTTCATAGTGCATTTCTGTCACAATAATTCATGTAAGGCCGTAAAATGTTTTGTTGTATTTTTACAGAAAGACTTTTGATAAATAAGGGCTAAATGCATACAGAGACTGAAGTGAGATCGCTGCTTTGTTACTTTGTAAACATTGAAATTCCACAAACAAGACTGATAAAGGTGGAATATAAAACAAAATAATAATGATAAAAGAATAATGCGGATAATGTGTCATACCTGGCGGAAGTGTGAAAGACTCGTTTGGTGAGAACAATAGAACCATGAAAACGGGGAGTTTTCAAAGCCATCACACATACAGAGAGCACAGGATTGTTTACATGTGAGATCTTACAGAGATGACAAGTGCCATAAATCAATCAGGGGTGCATTTCCCAAAAGCATAGTTGCTAACTAAGTTACCAAATTTGTTGGTTGCAATACAATTTCCCATTGCCAACCAACTAAGTTGCTAACAGGTTAGCAACTATTGCTTTTGGGAAACGCACCCCAGATTAGCCTTCTCTAAAAACACACATGACATGGCCTTAGAAAATATTCCATAAAATTCACAGTTTTACAGATTAGATTTTGATATTTCTAATGAAGTTTTGAAATACTTGTGACTTTAGCTACACTGTATCTCTAAACTAATTTCTTAAATCAAAAATGTTTTTATTACATTTAAAAATATGTTTTTAATATTTTTATTTTTGTTTTTATGTTTGAACTTATATATCTCTATTATCATAACAGTCTGCATGATTCTGATTCCTGAACAGTAAACTTTGAAGTGTCAGCTTTGTGAAAAAATATTGATTATGTATCTAGTCAGAAGGAATCATGAAAAAAAGAGTGTAATTTCTTACATAATATAAAGTGAGACTTCGATGATAACGTCCAATGCAGTGATTGGGTAACAGCTTGCATTTTAACATTTTTGATGTCCTGCCATTGCAAATCTCTCATTACACAGCTGAAACATCTGCTAACAATGTGAAACATGTGTATGTTAGTTAGGGCTGCACTATAAATCACACGGCTGGTTCTGTAATCAGTGGTAAATCTCCATCACTTTCGTGCTTTCACATGGAGTAGCATTAACTACACAGAGCCATTGTTCACTAACAAGCTGCTGCGTTATCATGGAATACTGGGACAATGTTTATAGTACAAATAATGTAAATAAGGCTTATGAATTCTTTCTTGAAAAGTATCAATGGTTATATAATAAAAATTGCCCAATAAAAATATTGAATGATGAAGCAAGAAATAATAATAAGCTTTGGTTAACGAAGGGTATATTGAAATCTTGTAAAAAGAAGAATAAGCTTTATCGGGATTTTGTAAAATATCGGACCGTAAACGCAGAAAAAGAATATAAAGCTTATAAAAATAAGCTGACTTCTATAATGAGATGTGCAAAAAAACATTATTATACACACGTTGTATTATTAGACCATTAAACTATATAATTAATTTGTCTTTTGATACAGGTTTCTTCCCAGATAAAATGAAGGTGGCTAAAATTATTCCCCTTTTTAAATCTGGTGATAGACATAGTCTCACAAATTATAGGCCTATATCTTTGCTTTCTCAATTTTCAAATATTCTGGAGAAGCTTTTTGTTAAAAAATTTGATTGTTTTCTTGAAAAACATTCTTTGATACATGATAATCAGTTTGGGTTTCGAAGTACCTGCTCAACAGCTATGGCTTTGATGAAAATCACAGAAGACATTACTACAGAATTGGAGAATAAAAATCACACAGTTGGAGTTTTTATTGACCTTAAAAAGGCCTTTGACACTCTTGATCATGCTATATTGATATCTAAATTACAGACATATGGAATTAGAGGTGTAGTATTAAATTGGATTATTAGTTACTTAGAAAATAGACAACAATATGTAGAGCAGGGGTGCCCAACCCTGTTCCTGGCAATCGACTGTCCTGCAAAGTTTGGCTCCAACCCTAATCAAACACACCTGCCTTTAATTTTTAAGTGAGCCTGAAGACCTTAATTAGTTGCTTCAGGTGTGTTTGATTAGGATTGGAGCTAAACTTTGTAGGACAGTTGATCGCCAGGAGCAGGGTTGAGCACCCCTGATGTAGAGTATATAGGCCATGAATCTAAGTTGGTAACAATACAGTCGGGAGTCCCTCAAGGCTCTGTGCTGGGGCCTAAATTATTTATTTTACATATTAATGACCTCTGTGACTATTCACAGATTTTGCGTTTTGTTCTTTTTGCGGACGATACAAATTTTTTTGTATCGAGGAAGAATTTAAACATATTAATGAAAACTATTGAACAAGAATTGGTCCTACTTCAGAAATGGTTTAATAAAAATAAACTGTCGTTAAACTTAAGTAAAACAAAATTTATGTTGTTTACAAATCAAAAATGTCCTGATAATGTTAGTTTGACTTTAAATGGAATAATTATTGAGAGAGTGTCAGAATTTAGGTTTTTAGGAGTACTCATTGATGAAAAATTTAAATGGAAGTCACACATAGCTTATGTAAGAAATAAAATTTGTAAAAACATTGCCGTTTTGAGCAAAGTAAAGTTTATGTTAAATTATAAGGCAATGAGAATCTTATATTGTTCCTTTAATTTGCCATAATTGATGTATTGTTTGGAGGTATGGGAAACTCTTATTTTACTAATTTAATGCCCTTATTTATTTTGCAAAAAAGGGTTATAAGAATAATTAATGGAGTTGCTCCAAGAGAACATACTACAGGACTGTTTCTGAGGTCAGGACTACTCAAATTGAAGGATTTGGTTTCTTTACAAACTTTATTAGTTGTTCATAAAGCGAAACACTGCCTGTTACCACATGGATTGCAAACCCTTTTTACTGTAAATATTGAGACAAGCAGAAGAAATAATGATTTTAAACAACCTTTTGCTGGAAATACCCTCAAACAAATGTGTGTTTCAGTTTCTGGTGTGAAAAAAATGGAATTTTTAGAAAATGATTTAAAATGTTGTTCAAATATTCTTCAATTCAAATATAAGTATAAACAGAAGATATTTAATTTGTACGAAGATGAATGTGAAAATCATTAAAACTATAACAACAATGATGGTTTCGTCATTGTTTTTGTTGCTGGAGTCGTCATTATTGCATCGTTGTTGTTTATTTGTTTTTTGTTTTTTTGTTTTTTTTATATATGTCATGTCAGTGAGGCCATCTAATTTGTAATTTGTAATTTTCTTAATATAAGAATGGGGTAGGAGTTTGTAAGATTTTTTTTCTTCATCTTACTCCTGTTCTTCTTGTCATGGAAAGTATTTTTGTGTGTTTGTTGGTTTGTTGTTGTGGTATTTTGTGTTGCATTACCATGAAAAGAGAATAAATAAATGAAATGAAATGAAATGAAATGAAAAACCACAATCATATATTGTGCAGCATGTCAGTGAACAACGGCTCTTTGTAGTTTGACTGCAACATATAATCATTGCTGTTAATAGTGTTCATCGTCTGTTTGATTACGTCATCAACTGAATTTTACCGTACATTTCTGCCATATGTACATTAATTTGACAGTTACCACTGATAAGCTACTACTAAATATATTGTCTAAATTTAATTTTCTGTAAAACTGCTTTGCTATGATTTGTATTGTGAAAAGTGCTATACAAATAAACCTGAAATGTAAATGAAATTGCAGCAGCAACACTTCATATCGATTCCTATCAATTCCCATCACAGATCTTAAACTTGACTTTTGACCTGACATTCAATACCAGTTTTTTTTTTTAAACTAAACATTGATCACACAAACAGTTAGGAGGCAGTCGTTGCCTAATGGTTAGAGAGGCGGGCTTGTAACCTAAAGGTAGCGGGCTCGAGTCTCAGATTCAGCAGGAATTGTAGGTGGGTCAACCAGTGCTCTCTCCACCCTCTATACCAAGTGTGCGTACGTGCGTGCGTGTGTGTGTGTACACTCAAATGGGTTAAATGCAGAGAATGAATTCTGAGTATGGGTTAACATACTTGGTCACATGCCACACTTTGAAATCGCCCAGATCTGAATGTGTTAAGCTCTATTTTTACCACATTCTCACTGCCGGTGTTATGATTTCTTCTGGCTCTGTGAAAACCACTCTCAAAGTCTTGAGGTGCTGAGTCGGTCTGCAGAGCAGCTGTGGAGTCTGGCCTCATGTTCCTATATATATATATAATATACATACACACCACCCACACACTCCAACAGCAGTCCATACATGTCACTGTTTGCAGTCTTTTATTTTAAGACGTAAACAGGTGACGAGGAGCTTCACACACTCCATTTCCTTCACAGTCCTCTGCATTCAGACAAATACATTATGAGTGTAATAGCAAAATAACTTGTTCACATGAAAGGCTAGAATCCCATTGAATATACTTAATTTATATTCTGATCACACTGATAACACTTTTGTAGGGGACCAATTCTCATGTTAACTATATGCTTACTATATGCATATTTATAACATACTGGCTGTTTATTAGTACTTATAAAGCAAATATTCAGCATGACCATATTCTATATATCTAATCCTAACCAATATCTGATTTTAACAACTACCTTACTAACAATTAATAAACAGCAAATTAGGAGTTTATTGAAGCAAAAGTCATAGATAATGGTTTGTTAATGGCAAGAATCAAACCTGAAAATAAAACTGAATGAAGAAAGTGACCTCATCTGAGCAGGTGGGAGGACAAGAACATGTTGTAGATGATTTGTATGGCTTCATACTCGCATTGTTTTATTTCAAAGCTCTGAACTGTTCATTAATCCGAGATCATCAAAATTAACTTACAATCTGTATAAAATGCATTTATTTTTGTAATCAATTTATTCTACTATTATGAACATTTGTTTCTCGTGTGTAAGGAGGCCTTCAGAATAAACACCAACCTGTTTGTTCTTGAGTATCTTCAGTGTGTTTGATTCTGCAGGGCTCTGGATCGCTCATCTTCTCTCTGTCCTCTTTAATAAACTCAGTCTTTACAGATTTCAGCTCTTCTGATGATCTGATGCTTGTCTTCACTTGTAAACTGATGAAGATAGTCCTACATTTATTGCTGTCAATACATCCCAACTACTGTGAGGGAAGAGTAAAGTATCTGCCAAAAAAAAAAAAAACTATATTATATATATCTTTCTGTAGAAAGAAGCAAGAAAAGATGCACAAGTAGCCCTGAACCTGATGAAAACAATAAACTTTAACTAAAGTAAATAAGAGAAATACGGTGAGCTGCTCATCTCTCCTCAGAAGACACAACACTCGCTGACTGAATGAGGAGTGAGTGTTGCCAGATCCCAGGAAAAATTCCAGCCAAAGGCTACTAGTGATCAGGGTTGCCAGATTTTCATTTCTCAATATGCGGTCTTGTTTGTACTTGTGTTCTTGTGGACTATGGCTGGGTGATATATCTAATGATATGATCATGCACATCTAGTCAGTAAATCTGGTTCCGTGTTTACCCCTAAATCACCATCACTTCAAATGAAACGGCATTTAATAGACAGAGCCGTGGATCACTGACAATTAACTCTTTTGTTTTTTACATTTGAGTACAGTATAGTTATGTAACTTTTATTATAACATATTTTAACTTCATCTTTATTTAAGTTTTTCATTTACCTGTATGTAAGCACAGTGCAGTGTTAATGTTCAACACAATGTTAAAGTGACTGACAACAATAAATATTCATTTGGGGGAAAAATCTGTCAGTGACTTGCTGACTTGTAAATTAACATGAACTAACAATGAACAACTGCATTAAAATATAAATATCTAGGCAACTTGCTTACATGTAGTTAAGTAAAAACACTTATACCTACAATTAAAAATGAAAAAAATTTCCATACCCCACAAGATATTAATGCAACATTTCAGACGTTTTACACAATGATAAAGAGACGGATCAATTTTCTAAAGTTAACTCAGAAAGAAGAACCATTTCACCACAGTTTTTAGAAATGAAAAGCTTGTTCATCGCTCAGCAGATTAATACAACGTTTACTTTAGTTTAATTATTATTATTATTTTTTTATATATATATATTTGCATCCCCCAGGATACATAGCTGCTTTGGAGTTATAAATTAATTACATTTACATTTAATCATTTAGCAGACACTTGTATTCAAAGTGACTTACAAATTAAATTAATAAAAAAATGAATGCTTGTTTGCTAATGCGTGTTGCAGCATTTTAGCCAGATATTTAAAAGCATTTTATACTGGACAGTTTGTACTCAAACACATTGTTATTTTTTATTGAACTTGCAGGTTCATGCAGCACATAAATAAATGTAATAAATTAAATGTGAATGGAGTGAGTGGCTCAGGTCTGGTCTAAATGGAGAAAAACATGTCTCTGTCATTTAACATGTGTTTGCTTTTAGTAAACTTCACAGACAAGACAACATTCCTCCACATGATGGCATCGGAATCAGAATTCAAAGTTCTGTCCTGGAATATTCATGGTCTGAAAACAAGACTGAATGAAAAAGAAGCTCTACTGGCAATCTTTGGACAATACGATGTTGTGCTTCTGCAAGAGACTCATATTGGTGAGAAAGACATTCGTTAAATCACTGTGGCCTTTGGAGGGGAATATGACATAGAAACACTGAAGGATAAGGAATTCAAAGAGCAACTGAAAAGGGAGAGGAAGACGATGTATTTGACTCTCTTCAGTTCAAGAAGCAGAGGTGTTCAACAAAGCACACACACGTCTAGAAGCAAACTGTGAGGGTGGAGATTACGCTTGGATTCATGCTGAGATTGACAATCAGAAGTACACCTTTGTGAGTGTCTATTACCATTCTGACGACGACCATCTAATCTGTGATCTCATGGTAAAGATTTTCTCCAGTTTCTTAAGAAGTGGCTCAGAAGCTTTTAAATGCAGGCCTGTATTTGATGGAGACTTTAACACAACACTCAATGACCAGGATGTGAAGAAAGCACATGAGCCACGGAGATAAAGACTGACTAGGTTCATGAGTATATTGCAGTTGTCAGATGTCTGGAAAGAAAAGCATGAAGCAGAATCAGAAAGATACACGTATCAGCGCAGCAATCACAAGTCCAGATTATACTATTTTTTCATGTTAAAACAGGATCTGAAATATGTGCAAAGTTGTGAAATATGCAATGATATATTTCTGTCTGATCATTTCCCCTTGAGCCTTAGTCTGAAAATGAGTGAAACTGATGTTGAAGAGCTGAATCCCAAACTTTTATCGTTGAAGTAGAAGATTGAAGATCTAGGGATACTCCATACATAGTGCAGCACCTGGACCAATCATACACACAATTATTAATCCAGAAAGTTCTGTGGAGCATCTCTGAAATATCAATTTACATCTCAACTAGTCTCAATACTAGTCTAGTCTTATGAACTAGTTTGACCAACTCGCAGTTAACCAAGGGCTTAATCTGTATTGCTTTTCCCTTTCCATTTAGTACAAATACAATTTTTATATTTATATATATTAATTATTATATAACTGATTTTAGATATAAATATAGATATAAATTAATATGCTTTTAATATCCAAATCCGTTAAAGGATTTTTAGGCTGCATTAATTAGGTAAACCGGAACCGGAAACACTTCACATAACACCGTACTTTCTACATCATTAGAAGAATGGCATCTACGCTAATATTTGTCTGTTTCTCTCTTATTCCGAGGTCACCGTAGCCACCAGATCCAGTCTGTATCCAGATCAGAGGGTCACTGCAGTCACCCGGATCCAGTACGTATCCAGACCAGATGGTGGATCAGCACCTAGAAAGGACCTCTACTGCCCTGAAAGACAGCGGAGACCAGGACAACTAGAGCCCCAGATACAGATCCCCTGTAAAGACCTTGTCTCAGAGGAGCACCAGGACAAGACCACAGGAAACAGATGATTCTTCTGCACAATCTGACTTTGCTGCAGCCTGGAATTGAACTACTGGTTTCGTCTGGTCAGAGGAGAACTGACCCCAACTGAGCCTGGTTTCTCCCAAGGTTTTTTTCTCCATTCTGTCACCGATGGAGTTTCGGTTCCTTGCCGCTGTCGCCTCTGGCTTGCTTAGTTGGGGTCACTTCATCTACAGCGATATCATTGACTTGATTGCAAATAAAAACAGACACTATTTAAACTGAACAGAGATGACATAACTGAATTCAATGATGAACTGCCTTTAACTATCATTTTGCATTATTGAGACACTGTTTTCCAAATGAATGTTGTTCAGTGCTTTGACGCAATGTATTTTGTTTAAAGCACTATATAAATAAAGGTGATTGATAAAATTAGCTGACTTTAAATCTAGTCTGTAACACTTTAGTATAGGGACCTAGTATAACTGTTTGCTTACTACATGTCTATTATTAACATATTGGCTGATTATTAAAGCACATATTCAATATGACCTTATTCTACATCCCTAATCATAACAACACCACTTCTGGGGAAGTCGTGGCCTAATGGTTAGAGAGTCGGACTCCCAATCGAAGGGTTGTGAGTTTGAGTCTCGGGCCGGCAGGAACTGTAGGTGGGGGGAGTGCATGTACAATACCACAATACCACGACTTACCTTGATCAAGGCACTGAACCCCCAACTGCTCCCCGGGCGCCGCAGCGTAAATGGCTGCCCACTGCTCCAGGTGTGATGTTTGATGCAAACAAAGACTGTAATGTTACATATGCTAATCGGCATGCTTAACATGCTAACCATTAGGGTGGAGAAAACTAAATGAGATGTGTCACAGTGGTTTAAGTGGAACAGAAGAGTATAGTTGTACAATGTCAACTGAAAGTTATGTGTAATGAAGTTCATGTTTTTTGTGTGTATTTCATAATGAGTTCAATGCTTTATAATACACTGTTGAAATAGTGTTTCTTCAAGATTTGGACTCTGAATAGTTATCTCTCTCATGGAAAGTGGAAAATGTTACTGAAGAACAAATTGATGTTAAACACAAAATAACTGTATTGTCATCACGAGGAAATAACTCATTTTGCAATTGCAAGAGGACACAGATGGAAGGGTGTTACGTTATGAATGTTATAGAAGAAGTGATGTATTTGTATTATTGTTTTCAGACGCATATTGATGTGATTTAATGTACAGATGTATTCATTTATTCAAAGTTCTGTTATTTATAAGTAATATCTGTTGATGAAAGAGACATCACACAGCCCATACAGACTGACGCAGAGACAACATCACAAGTTTGTGTCTTCATTTATCAATTCCTATTTTCCCCCTTTATCAGGGTGTAACACTTACAGCTCTGGGTTCTTTCATACTGTTGGAATTTGTCGCTTCATTGCTTCATTTCTTGGTCAGAAAGTGGGCAATTGTACTGTTCAAAGTTTGCCCAGGTGAGGTACAGATGGTTACTTTCAGGACAAACATTTGTCGGGTCATGGATTCGCCATCCGAAGTTACGGATTTTACCGCTTATTAAACAGATCTGGATGCAAACTTCAAGGTTGAAACCAAACACATTGTGAGTACTGCTAATATTAACATAACAGGCTGTTTTCTGCATTTTCGCTGGCAGCTACAACGGGTGTAGATGTTAAATTTTTAGTGCAGCCTGCCGCCGCCATGACACTCACTCTCTCTCTCACACACACACACACACACACACATGTTGGTATATGTGGTTTATGGGGACTCTCCATAGGTGTAATGGTTTTTATACTGTACAAACTGAATTTTCTATTGCCCTACCCCAACCCTACACCTAAACCTAACCCTCACAGGAAACTTTGTGCATTTTTGGATTTTCAAAATAACTAATTCTCTATGATTTTTAAGCATTCTGAATTATGGGGACACAAAAAATGTCCTCATAAACCACCTCCTCATTGTAATACCTGTGTCATACCTATGTCATTAAACAAATTTGTGTCCTCGTTTACCACCGAAACAAGCTCTCTCACACACACACACACACACACACACGTTTGTTTTTGTGAAAAGGGGTTTCATCCCATACAGTAGGTGTAATGGTTTTTATACTGTAAAAACTGTATATTCTATGGCCCTACACCAACCCTACACCTAACCCTAACCCTCACAGGAAACTTTGTGCATTTTTACTTTCTCAAAAAAACTAATTCTGTATGATTTATAAGCGTTTTGAAAAATGGGGACATGGGTTATGTCCTCATAAGTCACCCTCTCCTTGTAATACCTGTGTCATACCCATGTCATTATACAGAGTTGTGTCCTGATATGACACGAAAACAAGAGCACACACACACACACACACACACACACACACACACACACACACACACACACATTTTATCTGAATAAATCTTTGTAAATGATAAATAGAAGTAACAAAACCAGGGGCCCGTTCTTCGTACGTCGCTTATTACATCCGAGATCAAATGACACATCCAAGATGATATCATCGTGCTAATCATGATCCGGCTAATTGGGTTTTTTCGAACACACCTGTTGTGTATGATTAGTATCGCTGGATTGAGTTATCTGAGATAATTGCGCATTCATGTGTTGTCTTAAAAGGGGATATGTATCGATACTCAAAACCATGATCAGCATTGCAGCGATTGGCTGGTGGCAAGACGGCAATGTAAAGACGTCATATAATTTAAAAAGACACCCGACGAAAAACTTGACAAATTTCTGGACTTTTATAAGGAAACAGCCAAGCAAACATAACTACATAAATGTTATAATCGATACAGGAAACAGATAATAGATAAATGTTTTTATTTTATTATAATTTTTTTCATGATTCAGAATTATTTAGATTCGCAATTTATAATAGTTGTGCAGTCTTTACATTTTATTTCAATGTAAAAAATAATCTATTCATTTCATTTTATATTTGAACAGATTTGTTAAGTGACAGCATTAATGAAAGTTTCTTAAGGGTCAATATCATGTTATCTGCATCTACTGTGCTCCATCAAGCCACTCTTATAATAGCAGTCATCACTCAAAATAATGCACGACTCTATTATCTGTATAGCATGTGTGTAAGACTTTAATACAATTTTGAAGTAATAATTTTATGACAAATAAATATTTCAGTGAGTAAAACTGGCTGTGTCTATAGTAGGCTGTTATGGACTACACAACATTTTTATATTATTTTTTAATATTTTTTTTAATGATTATTATTTTAAATTATTGTCGCTGGATCAGTATGTTACTCTTGTAATAAAGTAGCGGTGGTAGCAGACATATTTTGAGTTCTGGTTGAAAAGAAGCGATCTAATCCTGTGTACATGAAATAAACCTGCTCCCGAGCAGGTTTAAGCTTACAGACCTGTTGCTATGACAGAAGCTCCGGGATGAGCTTCAAAGAACCAAATGATCCAAGATCCCGCCAAATCGTCAACATTCAAATCCAGCTAACTGAGTTAGCAACGTACGAAGAACAGGCCCTTGGTTACTACGTGGTTACTATGCTTAAAAGAAGAATGATTATTATTTTAAAGGGGGGGGGGGGGTGAAATGTTCGTTTTCACTCAATATCCTGTTAATCTTGAGTACCTATAGAGTAGTACTGCATCCTTCATAGATCCAAAAAGTCTTTAGTTTTATTATATTCATAAGAGAAAGATAGTCTGTACCGATTTTTCCCGGAAAAACACGAGTGGCTGGAGGCGTGACGTGTGGGCGGAGCTAAAGAATCACGAGCGCGAGTAGGCTTTTGCGTTGAGAGCATGTGGAAGTCGTGACATTACCGTGAGGAAAAAAAAAAAAACATCCAAAACAAACCATGCCTAACAGTCAGATTCAGCGTATATTTATGATCCAGAATCAGATCCAGAGGCTGAAATTTAACAAGAGCAGCATCAGCAACAACGTCTCTATGTGGTATGTACTGAAACTGTATATATTTGCTTAGCGGTTTTGGAAAATGACTAAGTACCACTTTATGTCATCTTTTTTTTTTTTTTTTTTTTTTAAGCTGTACATTCGGAAAGTGCAGTTTGATGACAACATCGCATGTTGTTTACTTGATGTGCTTGACTGCATCATCCTTAAGAAATAAACGATGTGCAAATCCGGCAGAAGAGCGCGCACTTAGGACCCATATAAGGAAATTCCGCTCCATCTAACGTCACACAGAGCCATACTCGGAAAAAACTTTCCGAAACTTGTGACAAACCGGAAGGAGTATTTTTGGAACAGAAATACTCCTTCAAACGTACAACTTAATTTTTTAAACTTTGTCCATGTTTAGCATGGGAATCCAACTCTTTAACAGTGTAAAAAACTCAGTATGCATGAAATAGTATTTCACCCCCCATTTAAATAAAAAACCTTGAGCACAGACCAGCTACTATACTTCAAATCATACCCAGTTATTTTATATTATTTATTTATTTATTTTTTCAACAAGGCAGCCCTCAGATATTTGGTTCTGGATTAATATAAAAGTAATATATAAATAAATGTAATAAATGTAAATGTAAACTTGGTCTTTGAGTTCACTTGAACATCACAGCCAGGTGTGTGAATGAGGAACCCTGCTTCACATAAAATCACTCAAATAAACACTTTAGAAACACTGCACCAATTAAACTAACAGTGAATTTGTAAATGGACTACAGCAAACATGTTTACCAAGGAGAAGTTCTTCTGTATAAACCTAGCTAAAGAAAGAAGAGGAACTGTGATATTAATGTGTGAGCATCATCCATCCAAACCGCCGTGTTCATAGATGATCTCAGATCTGTGTGGTTTAAACCGGTCCAAACTGGGTTTAGAGATGATCTCAGATCTGTGTGGTTTAAACCGGTCCAAACCGGGTTCAGAGATGATCTCAGATCTGTGTGGTTTAAACCGGTCCAAACCGGGTTCAGAGATGATCTCAGATCTGTGTGGTTTAAACCGTTCCAAACCGGGTTCAGAGATGATCTCAGATCTGTGTGGTTTAAACCGGTCCAAACAGGGTTCAGAGATGATCTCAGATCTGTGTGGTTTAAACCGGTCCAGACTGGGTTCAGAGGTGATCTCAGATCTGTGTAGTTTAAACCGGTCCAGACTGGGTTCAGAGGTGATCTCAGATCTGTGTGGTTTAAACCGGTCCAGACTGGGTTCAGAGGTGATCTCAGATCTGTGTGGGTTAAACCAGTGTGGTCAAACTAACTGCAGGAACACTCTTAAGAACACACTAGACACAAACCACAGTGAAGCAGCTTCACAGAAAACTAAAGGAATGAATGGAAAAGTGATGTTTTGGACTCTTAAAGACGTCTCTGAGCAGCAAGTGTTTGTCTTAATACTGAAATGTGTCTGTTGAAGCAGCAGCATGTTTTACAGCATGTGTTTTTATGGCTTGTGTTCTGTTCATGCTCTCTTGTTTTCTGACTTGTTCAATAGTCTCTATGTAACTGTGTTTAGTAATTGTGCAACTGTGGATTTTGAGATGGGTCTTAAGTTTGGTCAAAGTGTTGGTGTCAATATGCGAAAGCATTGAAGAGATAAAATCGTTTTGTTATTGTGCCATAATGTGTTTAACAGTTTGGTATATCAGCAATAATCTTTGTGCCAGCATGGTCTGAAGATGATCTGAATCGAGTTTGGTGAAATGTTTTGTCTGAAAATGTTTTAAAACAACAAGTTTGATCGACTGTGGCATCATTGGTATCATTGATATCATTATGACTCAGGGAATCTATCATTACAATTGAAACAATGAATCCAAAAAAAAAAACTACCCTCATTTTAACTTCAGTATTTTGCCCCTGAATATTTTGAGTATCTTCTGGGCATGGTGCCCATGACACCTACAAACTTTCATAATGATATGCTTGGACGTTCATCAAATATAGCATTTTAGCTCCAAATTCAAATTAGTTGTATTTCCTAGCATCTCTGAAGTGATTTCAACCCTCTACATTGTGAGTAAATTACTCGCATATGCGACTAAATCTTCACTCTGGCGCCTAAATGATGTTTAATATTAGCCAATGGCTAATAAATTATCAGATTTTACTTGCCAGTGTGTGAGTTAGAGGTTAAGTATAAGTTTAGCACAGACATTTTTTCACTCGTGAACACTCTGGGCCCTATTTTAACGATCTGAAACGCAAGTGTCAAAGCGCGAAGCGCAAGTAACTTTGTGGGCGGGTCTCGGCGCTGTTGCTATTTTCCCGGCGGGATAAATGGCTCTTGCGCCCGGCGCAAATCTAAAATGGGTTGGTCTGAAGTAGCTTCATTATTCATAGGTGTGGTTTGGGCGTAACGTGAAATAAACCAATCAGAGCGTCGTCCAACATTCCCTTTAAAAGCAGGTGCGCAAGTTCCATTATGGATTGCTATTATTATGGCGTATTTACCAAGCGCACGCCAGGAGCGGTTCACAGCCGAGGAGACTGATGTTCTTGTAAGAGCAGTGAAAGACAGAGAAGTTGTGTTGTATGGGGATGGGAGAATAATTAGCCTGAATAATTTGTGAGCTAGTTTTATGCCTATTTTTTTTCACATCTTCGTGTCACACCACAATGATTTCCGTCATCTCATGTGTTAATATTTTTTTAGTGTAACAATTTATGATTTGCAAAAATAACTGTTGCATCTGTGTAGATTACATGAGCAAAGTGTATGCGCGTTGTGCACGCTATACATTATGGTCAAGCATGCGCCCTTAAAATAGCATAATGAACAACTAGCAACGCGCCACTGACTTTAGACTAGGTTTTTTCTGGTCAGTGGCGCAATTGTTTAATGGAACAGCAAAATAGCACCAGGGATTGTTTGCGCCGGAACACGCCTCCTTTTTTGCGCTGAACCGCCCAGGGAGCGCAAGTTCATTCACTAGTTTAGCGACGTGCTTCTGTGGAGGGAAAAGCGCGCTTTGCGCGGGTGCAAAATAGGAATGACACATGCGTCGGTGTACAAAGTCAATTGCGCTGGGTGCAAGATAGGGCCCTTTGACTGAGGGCTATAAATATTTGATGTACCGTAAACTCTAGTGTGAAGGCGCATGGCTTTAGTTGCACTGTAACAAATTTCTGTAGTTTTCACAGCATTATTACTGTAAAACGGGCAAATGCTTACTGTAAAACCTGTATACAGCATGTTACTGTAGATCTGCAAAGCATCATGGTCAATTTTCAATGGTGGGAAATTCTACAGTAAAAATATTTTTTTCTGTGAATCACAATACAGCAATTTCTAGAGGATTTTTTTTTCCCCAGAAATGGAAAGCTGAAAAGCTAGATTCCACACTTTCATTGGAATTTTAACTTCAGAAAGGTAACTTTGCTGATTTATTTCCACAGTTTACTCTAGTCAAGTTAACTATTTGTTCAACTAATTTATTATTTATTATTATTTGTTCAAGAGTGCACTGAGAGAGAGAGAGGTAAAAGAGCGGGACACTTCCTAGTAAACTCGTGTCTTGTGTGCATTTTATTAGCAAAAAAAAAAAAAAAATAGTGCATAATTTCGATCGATTTTCTAATCTGGCAACATTCGATAACGTCATCAGTTTAGAGAAGGATAGCATTGTTGAATAAAAATTAAATTGGAATTGTGTATGTGTCTGTTGGTGCACTAGCAGGAGTTTTCTCCAGCCAGCTAACGTCAACTGTCACCGCCGACACCGCGTGCGTGCGTGTGGAGCAGTGAAGCCAAGCCAGCCGACTCCAGAGTCCAGACTCGACAGAAAACGCAGTTAGAGGTAAGACTTAACACATTTTTCATAGGTTCATGATTTTTCTGAAAATCATCGCAAGTCAAACCGCAGAAACAAGATTGTTGATAGTCTAATTTGAAGTGCCATTCCCGACATGTGGGAGCATACTGTATAAAGATTTGTCTTCTCTGGCAACATTAACGTACATTTATAACGTCTTCAGTTTGATTAAAGAGTAACGTTTAGTATTGTTGAATAACATTAATTTGAAATTGTGTATTTGATGTATGTGCTGACGCGGTAGCCGTTTGAATAATCTCACTCGTCTTTTGTTTTTTTTTGTTTTTGTTTTTTTTGCTTGCTATTAACGTTGGCGCCTGAAGAGTCAGACATTTAAGCGGGCCGATTCGAAAGTTTTATTCATTCGAGAGTTTTATTCATGACACGTGGAAGCATAATAATATATATATATATATATATATATATATATATATATATATATATATATATATATATATATATATTAAGATTTTTCGAGATCTTACTCGTATTTTTATTTGCCATTTGGTTCATTTCTTACAGCAAAGAGGCCTTAACAATTAATCCAGGTAACGTTACATAAATTACATGAACTGGCATGTAACTATACAGTGTTTTTCAAATGCAAGGAATGTTGTTTCTCTTCAGACACAATCCCTAGAAAGTGCACATAAAACGTGCAAACATTAAGACATTTTGTGTGTTACAGACCTACATGTACCGATATTACTCAAAACCTAAACCAGCTAACGTTAGATCTCAAAAGACACACTTTCCCTTATGAATATTGTACTTGTGATTTCTAAAAGTGTTTTTTCTGTTTATTCTGTGTTACAGGAAACTTCACCCCAAGCAGACGTTGAGGACCAGATTTCTCTGCCAAGCACTCTAAGACTCATCATGCTCGGTAAGATCCCAGCACTAGACATACTCAATAGATCCCCATTTTAAGTATATATGTATATTAAGTGTTTAGTATATTTGTATCGATTCACTGTGTGAACAAGGTTTTACGTCATTTTACACTGATCCAATAGAAAAAAATGAGGTCAATGCATGTATTCAAAACTTCATTTTAAAAGGTCACACTCACTCATCCTGTGTAATCCATGTCTCCAGTATTCTGTTATATGATCAGGACTTTACAGACACCCAGATTTTTACTAAATGAAGTGCACAAATTCTGCACTGTGCATACATGTGCATACATGTGCAGGCTCACTACCTGGCTGTGCATCAGAGGATGTTATGAAAGTGAACTGGGTAGCAAAGTGTTTTTTTTGCCAAACAGTAAACCCTATCAGATTGAATGCTATACAAATTCATTTTTTAGGAGAGTCCATTCTGGGGGCAAATAGGTGGATGCTTTCCATCGAGGGCAGAGTTCTCCAACCAAATCCAACTGAGTGACCGTTTCGAATTCACTTCTGCTCTGGCTGTCCTTTTTGCATCATACTATATATTTAACATGGAATATCCTGCGGAGGCAGCCACCACATTAGAATGTATCCAGAGGTAAGCACTTATTTGTTGTTGATATATTTTTGACTAGGAATGGGAACAAATATTTGAGTACTCATTCTTTAACCACCTACCTGATTAGTAAAATACTTATCAAAGTGTTTATTTGGGATTATATGGACTGTTGTGTAATTTTTAAACATCAAACTTTTATTTTAACTCACCATGCAAATGGTAGAAAAGTAAGCACAGCCGCTCTAAAGTCTAAAATTCATGCACATCACATTTTCTTTTCGTCACTTTATTACTAAAGTACTTGGTTTTTAGAGTACTTCTAAATTACTCAAACTTCCCATCTCTACTCTTCACACTTCCATTATTGTGCTCACTGTTATGAGCATATAAAATATCAAAACTAAAAATATTTATTTAAAAGACCATTTGTGAAGCTGTTTCATGACTAATGTCTATGAATTGTTGCAATATGATTTTGTCAAAGTTTAATAGACAGACTTGAAAGGTCGCGATGACCGAGATCACAGTCTTTGAAGATGAATTGAGCAGCTCTATTTTATAATCTCTCTCTCAGCATCTAAGCAGGGCAAAGGCTTTTCAGTGTGTTCAGTCTCATGTCTCTTCTACATGTCCACTCTGGATGTTACAACACTTTAATACTCCTAGATAACAACACATTTCATCCTCTCTTGGAACGAAAGTGGCTAACTTCTGTCAACCTCATCTACAAGCAAGAACATAGATTTTAGATTCTGAAATAAAAAAATAAACGATTTTAGAATCTATGCAATAGCTAGGTGAATCGATTTTTCTCTCCAGGCCCTAATATGTGTGTTTTAAGTAAGAGTTTTGGTTTATAGAGAAGTGGACATTGTATTACATGTTGTATTACACGTTGATTGGCTAAATCAAATGATCCAATCAAACTTTTATATATTGTCATCAACCCATCTGTCTTGCTTATAAACCTTTCCATTAATAATTAATTTCTTCCACTGCAGGGTAGAAGACTCCAGCCCAGGAAATTGTCTAATTCAGGCCCGTTTCTGAAGAAAAATACAGTTCTGGGAGAAAAACAACATTCAGGGACCAAATTCTACTGTTTGAAATCCTGCTGTTTTTAAATAATTAAATTTGCCTTTTATACATTCTAATTTTAACCGAACATATTAATCCATTTGAACAGGATTGATTTGTATGTTCAGAAAAGTGTTGTTGTATACAAAACTAAATGAAATGTTAACAGACAAATGTTTACCTATTGAAGATTTTTTTTTTTTTTTTGCTATGCTATTTTTATTTTATGAATTTAGAAATTAAAAGTGTGAAAAGTTATCAATAAATGGCATTTTTTTGGCAAAAACAGTGTCTTCATTTTACAGTACACAAAATTAATGCTGTAATCCTTATTACAGTAGTAAAATATGTGAGGTGATGAAACACAGTACTGTGATTATTACTGTAAAAAAAGTTTACAGTATTTGTAAAGTTACTGCAGTTAAGTTTACAGTAAGCATACTGTGAAATGAACTACAGCAACTTACTAGCTAATTGCTGCCAGCAAGTTACTGTAAATTTCACAGTATTCTTCTTACAGTGTGTATTTTCATGTCAATATAATGGCGTTCTTTTGGAATTTTTCGCATTTTAAGAACTGCTTTGTTTGTCAGCTTATTGGCTGGTGCTTACTTATTATTGTCCCTGTCTTGATTTCAGCAAATCAGTTGAACCAAACGCACAAAACCTGATTAATATTCTGTAATAATGAAAACTCCATAATCATCGGGAAGGAGGTGGCGGGAACCGGCATACAATCAAACAGAAACTTTAATAATTCAAAATAAACACAAAACAGTGCATCAGCCCCTCACGGACGACTGATGCACACAAATAAAAACCAAAACATAAAATAAAAGCCCAGGCCTGGTCCTCTCTCGTCCTTTACTGTCGTTGCTCCTGTTTTATATCCCTCCATCTCCTCCGTGGGACTCGAGACCGGCGAGTGTCGCAGGTGTGGCTCATCTCCAATCACTCCACCAGCTTCGCCCGTTCCCACATCTCTTGGCCCCGCCCCACTCGTCACATATTCATGAATACAGCAGCTCATTAATCTTTAGTAATCCTTAATGCGTTTATCTTATCAGTATTTTTGCCAGTTTTTTCCCCATTTTTGTTTTTGCAGAAATACTGATACCAAAAAAAGCACATGCTTATCAAGTTTATTTCTAATTACTTAAGTTATATTATTAAATAATACTTGATTATTATAATGCTTGACTGACTGATGAGTGTACATATATATATATATATATATATATATATATATATATATATATATATATATATATATATATATATATATATATAAACTGTACCACTTTACCAAAATTTATTTTCTACTCACACATACAGTATATATATTTATATATACGATTTTTATGCGCTCACTGTTTGGTCCGATCGTCCAGTTGAGATTTGACTGCTCACACTATATGTGGGGAATCCACACGCAGGATCCCTCAGAACCCGGATGTTTGTGGCATGTTTTAGAATAGACAAGCTTTCCCGGGATAAACCATAGAGGGATAAACGCACTGCTTTGGTGATATGCACAATTCTGTGTGCTGAAACATCCAAAAAAAACAAAAGGCAGGCAGCAAGCTGCAGCTCAGCAGCTATATCATCCCAACTTTTCTCTATTCCTGACAAGGTAAGTTTACGATGACATGTCAAAAAGGCTGACATGTTGCTGACATACCTCCACAAGTTTTCCCTCCATCACTTCAGTCCACACTACAGGCCGTGTCGCCATGGTTTCATTTATGGGTTCGTAGCCCTGCTTCAATACTGCGATACCTCACGAGAGGCGACCAAAATTTCGGACATGTCAGAGATCCATCCGACCAACCGATTACCTGTCGGGAGAAATTAATCGCCTCTCGTTTCCCCTTGTACACTGTACAAACACTGCATGACAAACGATACACAATAATGTTGAAAATCGGCCCGACCCGAAAAAAGAGTCGCACAAGTCAGAATTCGGCTCAAAATCAGATGACAATCGCACAGTGTATGCCTGACCTTATGCCAACTCACTGCAAAGTCTTAGTTCTTAGTTCTGTCTGGTATTTCCAAGCGGTTTCCCTGTGTTTGTTCCTTCCGTGTTTGACTTTGGATTGTTTATACCGACTGTGATTCTCTGCTGCCTGCCCCGACCTCTGCTTGTTTCTGTTTTCAATTACGGATATACCTTGACATACCTCACAATGTTCTCTGATCTCTGCCTGTTTAGCCATTCTCTTTAATAAACTACTGCATATGGATCCGACAGTCTCTGACTCCATGTTACAGTAAGCAGTTAAAAAAACTAACTTTCTACAAGTAAGTTGTGTATAGTGGAAACACAACCTGGTTTTATCACTAATAAGTAAATTATTTTATTTCTAGAATTGAAAGACATGCAGGAAACTACTGAAAAAAGTGAAAGCATCAGTAATGTATTTAGATTGTGTATAGATCTAAAGTTGTTAACAATATTCAGTTCTGACACATTTCACACAATGTGAAGCAGCTCTTCTCCATCACACACTGACATCATGTCAGTAATAGCAGCTTTAGCATGATTTAAACAGATCAGAGGAAGTGAACAAACACAGGAAGAGCTGAGAGTATTTATAGAAAGAGTTGAGAGAATATAATGAAGAGGAAGACTGACAGAAAGAGAAGATGGCTGATAAGTGTCACTTGTGTCTGCTGGGACTGATCTTTCTCTCTTCACTTCTCACAGGTAAAGACATCTGTGTTTTCTCTTCAAGACAGTTAGTGAATTAATCTGAGAAAGAGTCATTTTTATATTAAGAGTGTGTTTGTGATTTGAACAGCTCTCTGATCAAGACAAATAGATTATTTTGGAGAGTGTGATTGCATTAGTTCACCCTAAAATGAAAATTAGAAAGAAGAAAGTCAAAGATACCTAGGATGTCTTGAGGGAGAGGCTTATTTTCATTTTTGTGTGAACTAACCCTTGAACAAGGAAACAGACTGCATGATCTGAATCTTTAAATGCTGGTGTGTTTTATTTTTTTTAATTTATTAATATATAGTATAATAATCACTCATATGTTCTTGTGTTTCAGGTCTCAGTGGAGTGGATGATGCTCATGTGTTCATCAGTTCTGGTGAAGATGTCCGTCTGCCCTGTAATAATGCTCTTCATGACTGTAACTCAACTACATGGATCTATAACAGATTCAGTTATTCACCAGCAGTTGAACTGATCACTGGAGGGAGAAAGAAGACAGACATAGAGAAACATGAGAGACTGAGTCTGGAGTCTGACTGCTCTCTGAACATCAAGAGAGTCACAAAAGAAGATTGTGGATCTTACATCTGCCAACAATATGTGAATGGACACAAACTGAGAACTGATGCTCGTGTTTTTCTGCATGTTCTTCATGGTAATTTTATGATTATGTGTTCAAGTGTAATCTCTACATTTAAACTCCCATGATGATTGTAATTTATGTGATGTGTGTGTTATTTTGTGTTTCAGTCTCTTCATCTGAGATCAGTGCAGGCCGATCTATGAATCTTTCCTGTCAGTTATATTCATATCCTCAAGTCTCTTGTGGTGATTTGATCCGTTCTGAACGAATTGATCTGTTCTGGGTGAATCAGGCTGGTGTTAAACTGACAAACTCAGACTCCAGATATCAGATATCAGCTCCAGATCACTGTATCATCTCTCTGACGACAACAATCCTGAATGAAGATCACAACAGAGAGTGGAGATGTGAAGTTACTCAAGTCAAGACTTCAGTCACATTTACTGTTAGGTATTCAGGTGAGAAACAAACTTTCATAACTTACTTTCAGAAGGCCATCTGATACAGAGACATTAATAATTTCATTCATTCAGGATAAACTAAAGAGTTGCATATAAATGAGGCATTAATTGCTTCAATTAGTCTCATGGTAACCAGTGCCTTTATCAGTGGTGTATAAAGTACCCGAAAGTCATACTCAAGTAAAGGTACAGATATCTTACCAGAAAATGACTTTGGTAGAAGCTGAAGTCACCGTTTTGAATATTACTTGAATAAAAGTCTTAAAGTATGTGATACGTATTTTAGCCTAATTACGTACGAAAAGTCTGTTCTTTTTTAACCTAAATAAGTATTGAAAGTAAAAGTACTAGTAAATGTGAAATGGAAAAGATGTGTATGAACATATACATACATACATATACATATATATATATATATACATATATATATATATATATACATATATATATATATATATATATATATATATATATATATATATATATATATATATATATATATTCATACACATCTTCAGTAGCAAGATTGTGTTCAGTTGAAGGCATTTCTTCCATTTTGTGTTTGTGTTATTGGGTAAGATTAAGAATCCTTCGTTGTTGTGCATGCACATGTCATGTCTCTCATTCCAACATAAGAAAACATGTCTGGAATCTGCATCTGAAATAGTATGTATTTACTCAGTTTATGTATCTCAGAGGGGACATGGATGCATTTAAACTGCAGATACAGATGCAGAAATAGGATTAATTATTTGTTTTTAACATAAAACGTTGAATATATTTGAAATAATTTAAAACATGAAAAAAAGGTTAATTGTGAATTTAAACCCGCTAATAGGTGACAGGAAGTGAATGTTAATAAGTGAGTCATTGAGATTTAACCAACTCATTCAAACGGCTGATTCTGTCACAGTGTCTGGGTTGTGTTCCCTGGGTTTCCACTAGGTGTCCTCCTTTTCCACGGTGTCTGTCACCTTATCACTTCCTGTTCCCTTATTTGGTCACCTTCCTCCTTGTTGAGTTAATTGATTGTTCCCCACCTGTCTCCAGTTCCCTCATCATCCTTCTGTGTATTTATACCCAGTCTGTCTGAGTCTGTGTCACGGAGTCCTTGTCTTATGTGTGATATATTCCATAGTCTGCTCTTGCCGTGTGTTCTTGTTTTGTCCTTCATGTTTATTGGATATTCTGGTTTTGACCCTGCCTGGACTGTTTACCCTTTTGGATTGCCCCTCAATAAACCTCTTACCTGCACTTGGATCTGTCCTGTGTTTCCTGTATCACCGAACGTGACAGAAGGACTCCGTCACCCTGAGATCCAGCGGTATGTCGGTTGACGCTTCTTCCCCAGCCACCGAGCGGGAGAGAAGCAATCAGTTTTTTCTGTTTCCCGGGACCAGGGGAGGTTGCCGAGGAGGAGGTGGGTGAGAGGAAGCTCAGCATCGCTCTTTACCATGGCCCCCCTTCGACTCGGGGCTCATGTGGGAGGGACCCGAGCCGCCGTCTCACCATGGCAGAAGGAGAAAGCCAGCGCAACTGCCCATGATGGCCACAGGTCCAGTGCCACAGCACAAGGTGGCCGCCACCCAAGCACCGCTGCAGTGCTTGGCCACCAACTCCGCACCACGAGGCAAGATGGAAGCCAGCCTCACACCACAGTACATGATGGCAGCCAGCTCAGTGCCACGAGGCAACATGGCCGCCAACCCAGTACCACGAAGCAAGACTGCCGCCAGCCCAGCACCACAGCACAAGATGGCCATCAACCCAGCGCCACAAGGGACGCCAGCACAACGCCACAGCACAAAGTGGTCACCAGTGCAGCGCCACAGTGCAAGATGGCTGCCAGCTCAGCGCCAACGCCCAAGATGGCCGCTGACACATTTTTCAATTATTTCGATATGCTGTCAAAGATCCTAGAGATTCCCAAGATGGTTCACGTCATGGCTGCTGAGCCAGCGCCACAGCCCAAGATGACCACAGCACCGGGTGGTAGCCAGGCCAGCCCAGCACCGCAGCACAAGATGGCCGCTAACCCAGCGCCAATGCCCAAGATGGCCACTGGTCCAGAGCCACAGCACAAGATGGCCGCCAGTCCAGCGCCACAGCACAAGATGGCCGTCTGCCCAGCGTACAAGATGGCGTCTGCCCACAGTACAAGATGGCGGCTAACCCAGCGCCAATGCCCAAATTGGCCACCGGTCCAGCGCCACAGCACAAGATGCTCACCGGCCCAGCACCACAACCCAAGAGGGCTCCTTGTCCAGAGTCATGGCCCAAGATGGCTGCTTGCCCAGCGCCGCTGCACAGGATGACAGTCACAGCTGACCCTCCAGGGGTCGAGTCAGGTTCCAGTGAACTCTCCAGAGTCGAGTCCGGTTCCAGTGAACTCTCCAGAGTCGAGTCAGGTTCCAGTGAACTCTCCAGAGTTGAGTCAGGTTCCAGTTGACCCTCCAGAGTCGAGTCAGGTTCCAGTGAACTCTCCAGAGTTGAGTCAGGTTCCAGTTGACCCTCCAGAGTCGAGTCAGGTGTTCGTGGACCCTTCAGAGTCAGGGCTAGTCACCGTTGACCTTTCAGAGTCAGGGCTAGTCACCGGTGATCTTCAAGGACAGAATCAAGTCACCGGTGATCTTCAAGGACAGAGTCAAGTCACTGGTGATCTTCAAGGACTGTGTCAAGTCACCGGTGATTTTCTAGGACTGAGTCAAGTCACCGGTGATCTTCATGAACAAGTGCCAGTCACCAATGATCTTCGCGAGCAGAGTCAGGCCAGCGCCGATCTTCTGGAGTCGAGTAAGAACACCAGGGGATTACCAGAGCTTCATCGTTCCGCTGGTCCGGCCGCACGGAGGTCTGATCCGCCCTGGGGGACTCCGACATCGACCACAAGGATGTGGTGGTCTTCCGCTCCGCCCTGGGGATGCACAGACCTCATTTTTACCTACGTGATTTACAATCTATTTTAATAAATATTACAAATGTTTAAGGTGTGCATTGTAGCTGACACCTAAATGAACACATTACAGTTGTTGTTGTTTTTTTTGTTTTTTTTTCTAATAGCTAGGAATTGGTGCACTACGCTGACTGCGGCGGTACTGCTATGAGAAATGAATCGGAGTAAAAGTATACATTTTATTTAGGAAATGTAGTGGAGTAAAAGTTGCCTGAAATAGAAAAACTCAAGTAAAGTACAGATACTGTACTGTACTCCCAAAATATATTTAATTACTGTAACAAAGAATCTTTACTTCATTTCATTACACCACCGGCATTTCTGAGCATAAAAGGGTCCTACGTGTAATCCTAAATAATAATAGATGATAAACTCATGAAGCAGTGAAAGTTCATTCATTTGATGTGATGTGAAGCTCAAGTATGTTGTGATGTTGATGTTTGGTTTCGATGTTCATTATGTTTGAGCTGAACTAACAAACGTGATCATATATCCAACAGAAACTGAAGTCAGTTTGACAGCTGGTTCAATATTCAGAGGTACCACACGTCTTTATATTGTTCATTGTTTTACATCTTTGATTTGATTCCACGTTACACAGATTAAGTCTGTGTTTAATCTTGACTGTGCCTCTCATCTTTCCTGCAGTGATTGTGATTATCGTTGAGTTTGCAGTGTTTGCTGCTCCTACTGTGATTTCTTCTTCAGATCATCTGTGCAAGAAGAGCTGGTGAGTTTTAGAAATGATCTGGAAAAATGTGCAATCATGAGAGCTCAAAAAAAATGTTTTGTTGAATTATTTTGCAGGGAGGAAGAACTCACAGCACCGAGAGGAAATAGTGATGAATACAGTATTAGAATAAAATACTCTCAACAAACAACAGGCCAGAATATACTGTAAAATAATAACAATAATAATCTAATTATAAATTAAGTAAAATATCTTAATTCAAATATAGTGAAATATCTTTTTACAGATATTTTCATTAAAGGTTTTAGTGAAAATGTTATTTTACAGATAGATCCATTTTCTAAATGTGTAAAGATAATTACATTTGACTGTTTTTGATTGGCAGCGATAGCTGGCAGTCATAGGAAGGACCGTTTTTTTTTTTTTTTTTTTTTTTTATACAGGACTAATTTTTTTTTGTTTTTTACACATTTTTCCTTGATTATGACAATGAAAGAACAAAGTGTTCTACAGAAAAACACTGTTAATTTACAAATCATTACAATCTAAATCTTCTCTTTGTCAGTTTTATTTGGGAGACAAAATACAATGTCTGTACAAATGCCATTGAAATATATTTTTTAAGAAATACAGCACAATTACATTTACAAACCCAATACCTAAAAAGTTGGGACACTGTACAAATTGTGAGTAAAAAAGGAATGGAATAATTTACAAATCTCAAAGTGATGGCTAAGGCCACACTTGTATTAATGAATTGACTAGTTTATTTCAATTGTTCTAGACTTTTAATTTTAATGTTTATATTAAATGTTTAATTAAATGTTTATAAAGTTTATTTGTGTATATATTATACTTTTCTTTTTTATTTAGGTTTGATGTACGGACTTGAGTCCTCCTGTAATTATAAAATGGTTTGATCTGTTTTGTTAAAAGGGTGTGATTTGTCTAGGGCTGAGTCAGTTCTGGTGAGGGATCCCTGGAGAAACATGTAAGGCCCAGAACTCAGTAGCATTTTGATTTTATTCACCAGTTAGTTTATTTCCCCCCTTTTCTTTTGTTTTCCCATGTTTTCTTGCACTATTGTGAACAGTATATGAGGGTGCCAGTTAATAAAATTTAATTTTGAAGATTCTATGAATGCCTCCTGAAGATTTTATGGAAGAACCCTGACACTCATAAACTCATTATATTTTATTCACAATAGAATATAGATAACATATAAAATGTTGAAAGTGAGAGATTTGTAAGTCGCTTTGGATAAAACCGTCTGCTAAATGAATAAATGTAAATGTAAAGTTACGTTTACATATAAAGAACAGCTGGAATACCAATTTGCAACTTATTAGGTCAATTGACAACATGATTGGGTATAAAAAGAGCCTCTTAGAGTGGCATTGTCTCTCAGAAGTCAAGATGGGCAGAGGATCACCAATTCCCCCAATGTTGCGGTCAAAAATAGTTGAGCAATATCAGAAAGGAGTTTCTCAGAGAGAAATTACAAAGAGTTTGAAGTTATCATCATCTAGAGCAGTAGCGGCTTGCCAATAGAGGGCACTGGGGTGCCGTCCCCATAAAAATGTCAGAATTATACATGTATACAAAAATTATATAAAAATGAAATAATAATAAAATACAACCGGCTGGTAGCAAGAGCCTCAGCATTTAATAATAACGGACTTTTATTGGTAAACTTTTTTCTTTATTATGTTTTTCAATAAGTTTAATGTGATTTCATGGGAGAGGGACACCGGACAAATGGATGTCTATCTGAGTCCTTCAATTTTCAGGGAGCATGTGACCTGAAACTGGTCTCTAATTGGTTTCTTAAAGATTCTCCTCCGGATGCAGGTTGCTGCATCCCTGGCGAAGCAGAATCGGATACATGTTATTTTATCCAATCTGATTACTCTCACTACATCCACTGCTATGCACATCAGCTAAACCTGATAATGCAAAAGGCCACCTCTCACATTTCAAAGGCGAGAATTTCTTTTTCTAACATTGGTGGATTTGACAGCTTTTTTTCCAAGTCACCCAAGTGGACGTGTTTCCTGGATAAAGTGAGACAGCAGTAGAACATTGTTTCAGTTCATATCAAAGTGAGCATCCAACAGTTTAAACAGGAAATACAAATGATCAGGTAACTGTATTATTTGTTTTCTCTTTCATTATTAACTCTCTTTCTCCTTTGCCAATATTATTATAAATTATCTTTGTCCTTTGCAGAAACTCTCTCCATTACATTGGTGAGCAAAGCAGTGGTTCTTTGCCAACAAAGAGGTGCCGGTTGCTCAGTCCAGAAGACCAAAATCCTTGTCCTCTTTAGTCCGGATGACCTGGCGTCCCAGTTTTCCTAAAACAACAATGTTTTCTGGAAGTATTCCTGAGCCCATGTTGTGATTTCTATTACAGTATCATTCCTGAATGTGATGCAGTGCCGTCTAAGCTCTGAAGATCACTGGCATCCAGTATGGTTTTCGGCCATTACCCACGGATATTGTTCCAGATTCTCTGAATCTTTGGATGATATTATGCACTGTAGATGGTGATAACTTCAAACTCTTTGCAATTTTTCTCTGATAAATTATTTTCTGACATTGCTCCACTATTTTAGTGCCACAGCATTGGGGGAATTGGTGATCCTCTGCCCATCTTTAATGAAATTTGTTGTGCACTTTGTTTTCAACCCCATTGTTACTGAACTGTAAAGTGAAAATATTGTGTGATTTGTTTTCAGGTTAAAATATTTCACAATATCAAAGCTGATATTTTATGAGTATTTATTGTTGGTGTTTTTGTTTATACAGGACAGTACAGAAAATGCACAAGTGGGAGAGAGTGGAGGGGATGGTGTCAGAAAGGACCTAGAGCTGGAATACTTTCAAGGATCACCCCAAGCACAACCACACTATGCTCAAGTCTGTTTAGGGACCCCTTCGGTAGAAATCACATTCCACTTACCTCAGAAACCACCAAAATAAAAGATCAACTGGTTTCAGTCATGGGTGTCTCTTTACAAAAGGCTTTAAATATTACTGTATTTGGATTGTTCTTCTACAGGTTTTTTAACAATAAATCCCATGCACACTGCAAACTAAATATTGGGATAATTTTCATTTGTTTTATACAGTATGTTTCCGAAATAAAACTGCTGTTTTACAATTTTGAGCATTAGGTAGCTTATTGAAGTTGATTTTAAAGACGTTGCTGCCAGTAGAATATATATTTTATTTATCATTTATTTGTGCAGATCAGGTTGTTCCCCAAGGGAAAAGTATCCCCGTATTATTTTCCTCCTTTAGCCGCTTAACTCGTGGCAATGCATTCAGAATCCACGATAAGCGAAAACGAAAGAGTCTTTGAAAAATATTAACAAAGAATCCCGTTTTATTTTCGCTTCACTCTCCAGTCCAGCGGGTGGCGCTAAACACGTTCGTTTGTTTACCAAACACCATTAAACCGCAGAGGAAGAAGATTAGTTCCACCGCGCTCACTGTTGGTCTGTCGTGATGCTGGCTTAATACAAACTGTTAGAAATGTTGTTACTGTAAATAGAAAAATACAGTTTTTGAACCAGGTCAGTAAATACCTGTAATATTCTCATCCCCACAGTAGTGACTAGGTTTTGAAGCAAGCAGGTGTGCTGGTGTCTTGCTGCTGTGAAGATGGTGTTTGTTAAAAAGGAGAGTGAAGAGAACACGATTGAACTAGAAACACTGAAAATAAAACTCGAGGAAACAGAAACATGGAGAATAAAACACGACCCAGAAACCAGGAGAATAAAACAAGAGGAACCAGAAACCAGGATAATAAAACAAGAGGAACCAGAAACCTGGGGAATAAAACAAGATGAACCAGAAACCTGGAGAATAAAACACGAGGAACAAGGAGGTTGGTATTTATTCTTCGAACACTAAAGACAAATGTGGTATATCGGTCGATCTCTAGTATTTATTAGGGGTGCTCAGATCAGGATTTTTTTAGGCCAATTACAGATAGCAGTATCTGCTGATCTGATCAATGATACCGATCTTTTTAAAGCCTTCTTTTTATCATGTAGATTTATTTATAGTGATGATCCAATTAAGATTTTTAGACAGTTATTCAGGGCCTGAATTTCATATTTGAAATTAGGTGACTTTTGTGAGAAGATTTTTTCTTTTTTTTCCATTTAAGGGGTGGAGAGGGTCATATATATATATATATATATATACACACAAAAACAAAGAGGGTGTTGTCAAACCGATCTCAACTTTAAAAAACTTGGCTCATCATCTTATCCATTTCAAAGTCATTCATAGGGCATAAATAACTCCCTAAAAAGGTTTCAAATGATACTGCAATCGACCTATAACTGCCATATCTCTAACACTGTATTGTCTTTAACGCTGTATCATCAGGTACTTTTCTCCACATGTTTTGGGAATGTCCAATTGTTGTCAACCTATGGACATGTGAATTCAGTTTTATCATTTTTCCTACAATTTGATTACATGTCTAATGTTTTTGTGTTGTCAATGTTGATTCTAACTCTCGTATAAGTTCATTAAAGAAGAGAATGCTTGCTGGTTTTATAGCTGCAAAAAAGACAATAACACAAAACTCACGTGTTCAAAAGATTTTGTGTTCACATCCTCCTTAAAATAGTGACTTGTGATTATACAACAGCACCAATGAACAGGGCTAAACCTAGTACCATTTAGTGCATGGAAATGATTTTCTACCCAAACTTTGGTTTATAGACATGAATGACTTTTTGAATGATTTGTTATTTATTTAAAAATGTCTCTTGTTCCCCCTTCCCAGTTTTTTTTATTGATGTTGTTTTGTTGAACCAAAAACAAACAAGGAAAAAAAAGAAATGGCTTAATACTGTTACTAAAGAGCTTACACAAATTGGAGGACTAACTAGAGATCGACCGATATGGGTTTTTCTATAGCCGATGCCGATGTTTAGAGGTCAGGGTCAGCCGATGGCCGATATGTGCTGCCGATTTTTAGGGCCGATATCTTGGAGTTTTCCCCTTGATTTGCATGCTAAAATGTCACACTAATAATAAGTGGATGCACAACACATTTTTTCTAAACCTATCATAATTTATTGAGCACTGACTTGAACCATCTCTTCATTCATCTTAATTTAGTGCACTAAAATTAATAAACTGACCAAGTATTAAATATATAAAACAGGTAATATATATATATATATATATATATATGTCAATCATTTACATAAAAGTTTTAGAGCATTTACATTTATCAAGTAGAATTTTTCAAGTTTGTTGGAACATAAATGTAAACTTAAATATACATTTAAATAAATACAATTTTAGAAATAAAAATCAATTAAACTGAAAAATAAAAAAAAATAAATATATAAAAAATAAATAACAGTAGTGCTGCAAAGACACTAGCAACCAGCAACATTTGTGTTTGGTATAAATGACACAGAACATCTAAAGTGCATTCTAAGTTCAAACTTACATCGCAGTCTGTTCATTATTAAAATAAAGTACAGTCAACCAAACATTTAAAAAGTTACACTGGTCAGTTTAAATACACCATATACCGGTCCTCTCTGCTGTTATGCTAAGGACGTTTTTGCTCATGTGAAGAAGATTATTTTTCCGTCTAGTTTACATTAAAAAAAATATTATAGTTTAACATTCAGATACATTGCGAATATGGAAACATTTGGATATGTGCAGAACGAGACGTGAGCAATAACCTCCAAATACATCTAGTCAAACCCGCGCTCGCTCGTCCTCGTATGGACTTAGTGCACATGGCATAATATCTTCTTTTTAACATAATAATAAGGACTTCTCATCTCCCAGTCTGCTGTGATGAAGTGAGCAGTTTTCGTCACATAGCTCTCTGTCCCCGTCTGTCGTAAGCGCAACATGGGATGCTCGGGATAGTTCATCCACAACTTTTTTCTTCTCCTGTTCATAAAGATCTGGCACAATCTTTTCACTCTAACCTCTTTCCTTCATCATTATATCTGACAGGGAAGCCAAAATGCGCAGGGCGTTCAAGCTCCTCCGCTCGGCATTATCACTGAGTGTGGACTGAATATGCGCAACTTTTTTTTTTTTCATAAATCAATCCGCGGGTCACGCGTATGCCGAACTGAAGTTATTGATCTGAACGGATCACGGATCAATGATGATCCGTTGCACCACTACTATAGTGTCATTTGAAAACATTGCAGTTGCGTTTCAAAATACAACAACGAGCACCACGAAACCATTTAAAGAGGCGCATTCAGCGGTCTCCTTGACAGAAAACATTCAGCAAAGTAAAATGATCTCAAACGTATGGCGCGCTCTCTTCATTTTATCAAACGATCATAATCACATTTATTCATTTTACAGTCCTGCTACTAGCATTTTATTCATACTAAAACCCCTTTAATTCAGGTGAGAAAGCTTTTTTTCCAAGTGGCTTTTGCACATAATAATAATACCACTGCAGACGCATTTTGCAGCATTAAGGTTATTACTTGATCGTTAATTTAAACGACGATCGATCATGGAAATTATCAAATATTGACATCCCTAAATACAAATGAGTTGGATGGAAAACTGGTTATTGTCTGCATCAAACCATGCTTCCGAACACATGTGATTCACCGTTCTGGGCAGCTCCAGGACGTCTGTCTCTCAGAGCGCGGTGCTGTCTGTGAGCGGGGCGGAGTAACGGAGCCCTCAATCACGCTGCAGTGTTTGTAAGAGCTGACAACTTCTCCACCCCATTTACAGAGTGAAATTCTCTGACTACATTTATCTCGCAGGTCTGTTGTTGAATATTCCAAAAGCCACACATGCAGTGGCTGCAGCAGCACTTTCCACCGCGCCAATAACACGGGGCTGCCCGCCGACGTGCCTGACTTTAAATCGGCGCTACTAAACACGGATATCGGCCGATGCCGATATATTAAAAAATGACAAATATCGGCCGAGCGATATATCGGTCGACCTCTAGGACTAACCAATGCAGAAAGCTAAAATATGATTTTTAGTTTAGAGCAACATTAGCATGAACTCTACATAATTTGTTTAAAACCATGCATAAATTTGTTTTAATAAAGCACTATTAAAAATAACGTTTTAATAGTGAATATAGTTGAAATCACTGCATTAAAATGTTAAAAAATGTTGATGAAGTTAATGAAGTTGATAAAGACGAATAAAATCACTAACTCAGTTTTAACCAACAGGTGAGAGAAATGTTCTGCAAGAACACCTTTACTTTGACCAGAGTCACATCTTTATCCTGTAAAAGGCAGTTATGAAGTGTCTAACGTTATCCCCTTTACAGTTCCTACTGATAAAATATGTGCACTGTATGTTGACAAACTTTAATTTAATGTTCAACAACAGATATTTGTGTTGAGTATTGTCTCTCTCTGTCCGTGTTCAGTTTGTCCGTCGCCCCAGTGCTCATTCAGGCCATCCTCAGAAATATTCTTGTTTGCCATAATCCAAACGACACTGTGAATTTAGGACCGACTCAAATTAATTTTTTTTTTTTTTGCTTTTAGTCCGACCGACTTACCTGTTGTACATTTGCGTTAAAGGGTTGGTTCACCCAATAATCAAAATTATGTCATTAATAACTCACCCTCATGTCGTTCCAAACCCGTGAGACCTCCGTTTATCTTCGAAACACAGTTTAAGATATTTTTAGTCTGAGAGCTCTCAGTCCCTCCATTGAAGCTGTGTGTACGGTATACTGTCCATGTCCAGAAAGGTAAGAAAAACATCATCAAAGTAGTCCATGTGACATCAGAGGGTCAGTTAGAAATTGTTGAAGCATCGAAAATACATTTTGGTCCAAAAATCAGTTCAAACTGAATTGTTTGAAACTGTTCGTGTTTCCAATATGCATTAATCCACAAATGACTTAAGCTGTTCACTTTTTTTAATGTGGCTGACACTTGCTCTGAGTTCAAACAAACCAATATCCTGGAGTAATGCATGCACTCAAACAGTACACTGACTGAACTGCTGTGAAGAGAGAACTGAAGATGAACACAGAGCCGAGCCAGATAACGAACAACAGACTCACTCGTTCACGAGTGAAGAACCGGTTGCATCGGTTTTCGGATCACCAGTAGTTCTTTCAGACAGTTTGATTCAGAAAACCGGTTGAAGAAAACAGTTCACCGGTTCTTTTGCACTCGACGTAATGGCGTCATTGTCGATGATTGCACTTTATTCAACCCTTTGTTTTACCCGCGCTCATAACACTAGCACAGAATCAGAAACCTTGACTGTGTTGACTGTCACTTTATTTTAAAAAATCTATTGCACGAATCAACCAACACAAGTTTCGAAAATAGGAAATTGACTTTAACGACCTTCTCTTGGAGCGCGTCCAGGTTTTTTTTTTTTTTTTTTGGACATACGTCACACAGCAACTGCAGCTTCGGACACGCATGCATAACAGCAAATAATATTTCTGCACAATGTTTCTCTTTTTACAACAGAAATGTGAATTCTGCCGGTATTCAGACAGTCTCATGCATACAGATACAGATTCGGGCTAGAATCGCCTACGTATGCAATTTGTTGTTGTTGGCATTTCTAATCGTAAACACAGCCATGTTGAAGCCTGAAGTAAATGTTTTGCGTTATGGCAGTCCACTATGTTAATTGTCCACTATGTTAATTGATTTTACAATCGATTCAATGAACACTTAAATCAAACAGGATTTTTTTTTCACAAAAGTGACAACCCAAGAAAGCAAAGTAAACAGTCTCTCATTTGTAGGTTGCAAAACAGTATAACAATACCTATTTTTTTTTCTTCTCACCTGAAATTCCTGCAATAAACATGTTTTTGACAAAGATTTAAAGTGGTCTATATAGCCTCTATCAAAATGAGGTTTGCAATGATGCGCCCGAAGGCACAGGTTGAAGACCCAGCCAGTGACGTCACGATATACTAACTTGTTTAAAGGGGGGGTGAAATGCTCGTTTTCACTCAATATCCTGTTAATCTTGAGTACATACAGAGTACTACTGCATCCTTCATAAATCCAAAAAGTCTTTAGTTTTATTATATTCATAAGAGAAAGATAGTCTGTACCGATTTTTCCCGGAAAAACACGACCGGCTGGAGGCATGACGTGTGGGCGGAGCTAAAGAATCACGAGCGCCAGTAAGCTTTTGCGTTGAGAGCGTTTGGAAGCTGTGATGTTACCATGAGGGAAAACCCATCAACCAAAACAAACCATGGCTTACATTTAGATTCAGCCGTACATTTATGATCCAGAATCAGATCCCGAGGCTGAAACTGAACGAGAGCAGCAGCAGCAACGACTCGCTCCGAGCGGGGCTCGAACCCGGGTCTCAGGCATGGGAGGGGACGCACTAACAAGGAGGCAGAGATATTTGAAGCAGTTTTACTCACCGCCTGCGGTTCCAACACACGATCGTGACCCTTTTTCGTTGGGACTGCATCATCCTTAAGAAATAAACGATACACAAATCCGTCGTCAAACTGGGCCTTGTTTGTAAAACAAGCATCTTCGAAATGCAGGGAACAAACACAAACACTTGCACAACTCCGTTGATGCTCTGTAAAAATAAACTCCATCCACTGGTCCCTTAATGCTGTTTCTCTTTTGGTAATCTGTGCAGGGTTGTCTTGCCCTGGCAACCAAAAACACACTTCTTTTGTGACTTTTCGTGACGCTCTCGCTCTGATCAGTGAAGTCTGTTGTGCTCTCTCCGCTCTGCTATACGGGAGCGCACGCTCTTCCGGCAGATGTGCCTCAGGACCCATATAAGGAAATTCCGCTCCATCTAACGTCACACAGAGCCATACTCGAAAAAAACTTTCCGAAACTTGTGACAAACCGGAAGGAGTATTTTGGGAACAAAAATACTCCTTCAAATGTACAACTTAATTTTTGAAACTTTGTCCATGTTTAGCATGGGAATCCAACTCTTTAACAGTGTAAAAAAACTCAGTATGCATGAAATAGCATTTCACCCCCTCCCCCCTTTAAATTCATACTTACGTAATCACCATCACCAAAATTGTACTTTTTTTTTTTTTTACATTGAAACTTGAAAAAAAAAAAAAAATATATATATATATATATATATATATATATATATATATATATATATATATATATATATATATATATATATATATATATATATAGATCTACCTACCGACCCTTTTTTAGATTTTATTTTACTGTTACTGCAAACCAAAATATTTTTAAGGATGGCCTCAGTAAAAAATTTAAACTGAACACAAATTGTCGGGGCGAGACTTTATGCAAAGGTGCAAATTTGCATTAGCTTAAAGCTTAAAATAAAAATTCTCATGTTTTGGGAAGCTTGGATCACGTAAATCTCCCGCAGCATGTCATCCTGTTTTCTCCATTATTTTAAGATGCATTTTGTCCATAGAAATGCATAATTTAGTGATGTAATTTATCGGCACAGGATGAAGTTGAACGTGCACTGTGGGCAGACCGGGCTAATCGATAATGAGAATCGTTGTTGATGATTTTCATTATTGATGATTATCAATTGTATCGATTAGTTGTTGCAGTCCAACCAAAATGACAGAAAATGATCCAAGAACAACCCCCCCCCCCCAAATCTGTTGTTTCTTTACAAAATGATATCGCCACCTACTGGCTCGACAACATAATGCTGTGTTTTGAGATATTTTCATGGCTCTGTGTTAAAAAGGAAGTTTTTGTCTGTACACAAATATTATTATATTATTATCCTTTTTTATCTTTTTTATTTTTCAAATGCTTCAATTAATTTTCATTTTTGTAATGATTTAATTTTAGGCCTGATGAAAATGAAAGAAGAAAGACAAGATCTGATTGAGGTGGATGAGAAATATCCGGATCAGAAAGATCATGATGTCAATGAAGAAAAATCTGTGAGTTGCAGCATTAAAACAACAGAAGTCAAGAGGCCTTTCAGCTGCTGTCAGTGTGGAAAGAGTTTTAGACTGAAATCATACCTTAAGAAACATTTGGTAACACACTCATCAGAAAAACCTTTCACCTGCTCTGAGTGTGGAAACACTTTCACGTGTAAAGCAAGCCTTAGGAAGCACATGTTAATTCATGCTGAGACAGAGCCTTTCAGCTGCTCTCAGTGTGGAACGAGTTTTACAAACAAATCAAGACTTAAGAAGCATATGTTGATTCATGCTGGGATAAAGCCGTTCTCCTGCTCTGAGTGTGGAAAGGGTTTAACAAAGAAATCAGGCCTTATTAAGCATATGTTAATTCATACTGGGATAAAGCCTTTTAACTGCTCTCAGTGTCGAAAGAGTTTTACGTGTAAAGCAAGTCTTAAGATGCACATGTTAATTCATGCTGGGATAAAGCCTTTCAGCTGCTCTCAGTGTGAAAACACTTTCAGACATAAAGCAAGCCTTGAGAAGCACATGTTTATTCATACTGGGATAAAGCCTTTTACCTGCTCTCAGTGTGGAAAGAGTTTTACGTGTAACGCAAGCCTTAAGATGCACATGTTAATTCATGCTGGGAAAAAGCCTTTCTCCTGCTCTCAGTGTGGAAAGAGCTTTAGATCTAAATCACAGCTTAAGCTGCACATGTTAATTCATACTGGGAAAAAGCCTTACACCTGTACTCAGTGTGGAAATGGTTTTACACAGAAATCCAGCCTTAAGGATCACATGTTAATTCATGCTGGGGAAAAGCCTTTCTCCTGTTCTCAGTGTGGAAAGAGTTTTAGATGTAAATCACACCTTAAGCAGCACATGTTAATTCATACTGGGGAAAAGCCTTACACCTGCACTCAGTGTGGAAAGAGTTATAAACAGAAAACATGCCTTAAGGATCACATGTTAATTCATGCTGGGGAAAAGCCTTTCTCTTGCTCTCAATGTGGAAAGAGTTTTACGTCGAAGCGACAACTTAAGGTTCATTTGGTAACTCACACTTAATAAAAGCCTTTCACGTGCTCTCAGGCATGTTAAAGGGGTCATCGAATACCCATTTTCCACAAGCTTATATAATTCTTTAGGGTCTTAAAGGGGTCATATGATGCGATTTCAATTTTTCCTTACTCTTTGGAGTGTTACAAGCTCTTGCTGCATAAAGAAGATCTGTAAAGTTGCAAAGACTAAAGTCTTAAATCCAAAGACTTAACTTAATAAAAGTTAAGGGTCAACCACAACCCTTTAAATGGCTTATTCTACCATGCCCCCACATCTCGATGTCTCTTTGTGGGAAGAATTGCATAACACCGCCCAAATGTTCAGACAAAGAATGGCGGCGTAACATTTATTCTCTTTATGTGTGTTTCGTTGAAGTGAAAGTTTTTTTGGTCTTCCAAAAGAGGACATGACTAGAATTCAGTGGTTAAGTTGTATGTTAATATTTAGATGTTTGCTGCACATTTTATGGATGATGTTTCCTATGGTTGGGCAATTCAAAGTTTTCAAGACAGTCTGGCTCTTCTGACTCACAGCCTGTAGGTACGTTTTTTATATTTTAAATAATTTGCAGTAGAGTAGGCTTGTTGTTTCTCAGATCACAAATGCAGACAGTTTTATGTTTACATAGCGCGATACGTAATGCAAAAAAGACATAAGTCATTATAATTAGTAATTATATCCCGCTGGATGCAACATATGCCTCGTTTGTAATGGGTTTTATTTGTTTTGTCTATCACGAACAAATGTTTCTATTTGACCGGGTCTTCTTAGTCAAACCAGTTCACCAAATCTATCTGAATCCTTTGAAACGGTTTACGTCTCCAGTATGCACTAATCCACGAATAGCTTAAGTTATTTGGTTTATAAATGTGACTTAAGGGGGTCACACACTGGACGAGAAGTGCAGGGCCGCTCCAGTCCACGTCTAGGACAACTCGAGATATTGCACACCGGACGCTCACATTCTGTACACTGGAGCTCAATATCGAATCAAGTTCTGAGCAGCAAGAGGAATGAGTCATAATTCATTTATTATTATTTTAAATACATTATTTTAATTGATAATAACTGAGTTTTGTACATTAATTTATGAAAATAATCTGTTATAATTTAGTCTAGGTTATCATTAGCATTCTAGATTGCCATTCATCAATTGTTTTGTATTATAAGAAATTTCTAAATTTCTAATGCTGTATCTACTAATACTGATTTGTTTGCTAAATAAAAACAAAGAAGCTACATATATTTTATAAGTATGGTTATTTCTTAACGTTTCTTAAGACTCACTGAACATTTTACCTCAGATTGAAAATTAGACATTCTTAATTGAAAAACTGATGACAAACGCTATCTTCCTCCATGTTTATGACTTCCTCATGTTGTCTTTGAAGAATCTATGGTTGGTTGCATAAAATTCTGGATATTTCCCTACA
Organism: Carassius auratus; assembly: GCF_003368295.1. NCBI lineage: Eukaryota > Metazoa > Chordata > Actinopteri > Cypriniformes > Cyprinidae > Carassius > Carassius auratus. The sequence goes on from NW_020528458.1 coordinate 192,363, forward strand.
TCGTTGATTAGTTGTTCATCTTTTGCGGTCCGCTAATCTGCTATTTAAATTACCTAAAGTTTGTTTTGAACGTTGTTACCTGGTAAATCTAGTGGGGGCTGCTGACGACAAATCCTGAAAAATACTGTTATATTTATGTATGTAAAAATGTCTCGAGAAAACTGCCAACACACATTACAGTTCAAACAATATGTAAAGTGATTTTTGCATTCGATGACCCCTTTAAACATACTTTTCAATGTATCAACAATAAAGCATATCAGAGCAAATCAGACAATTTAAGATTCAAACAGAACAGTGTTGAAAGACAGAGAGCTGAATTCCACGAAGACGCTCAAGACAACAGATGATCATACTGTAAATCAGATCTCATCACCAGCCTGAAGTAAGCCTAACCAACCAACTCTTTCAGCTTTGAATACCTTGCTGCATTAAAACAAAAGACAACTTATTGATCATTCAACTCCGGAAGGAGATTGTCAAATTTTGGACAAATAACAAAGATTAATGGTCAAAGAGACACACAGCATGACCATCACATGCAAATCCATGAAAAAAAGCAAGAGAAGACAAGAACCAGACAGATTCTTTCTAGACCCTTTTTTTTTTACCTTTTGGTTCTCACATTCACAGAACTACACAGAGACTATATTTTAAATGAATAAATACATCAGAGATAAATCAAAATAATGCTAAACTGACAAATTAACAAATATCCTTCCAATGCATAACTCCTTGTGATGGATGTAACCAACACATTCTAATCACCACTGTTGGGGAAGGTTACTTTTAAAATTAATGGAAATGTAAATTCACGTCTGTACACTAGAATAAAGAAGAAGAAAGTTCAACACCATTCAGCAATTAATAAAGAAGAAATGTTTATCTTTTCAAATTTTTGCTTATTAGTATGGTTGAATTGGATAATCGAAGATCAGTGGCAAATTGGTGAATAAAATTGGATTCAATTCATGAAGGATATTTGTATTATTTGACATGTTTAATTGAGGGACTGCAGATGAAAATTAGACCGAATGACTAAACCTGGCACATTTACATGGTGTACTTGTTTGCTCATGTTGATTAATGTGCATTGTCCTTTTTTAATAAATAAATAAATAAATACAAAATGCAGCTTTGAGTCATAATCTGAGTTCCTTTTAAGTTCTCTTTTTTTTTTTTTTTATACAGGTGCTGGTCATAAAATTAGAGTATCATCAAAAAGTACATTTATTTGACTAATTCCATTCAAAAAGTGAAACTTGTATAGTATATTCATTCATTACACACAGACTGATATATTTCAAATGTTTATTTCTTTTAATTTTGATGATTATAACTGACAACTAAGTAAAATCCCAAATTCAGTATCTCAGAAAATTAGAATATTATTTAAGACCAATACAAAGAAACCATTTTTAGAAATCTTGGCCAACTGAAAGTATTTAACATGAAAAGTATGAGCATGTACAGCACTCAATACTTAGTTGGGGCTCATTTTGTCTGAATTACTACAGCAATGCGGTGTGGCATGGAGTGGATCAGTCTGTGGCACTGCTCAGGTGTTATGAGAGACCAGGTTACTCTGATAGTGGCCTTCAGCTCTTCTGCATTCCTGGGTCTGGCATATTCACATCTTCCTCTTCACGATACCCCATAGATTTTCTATGGGGTTAGGATCAGGCGAGTTTGCTGGCTTTCCTTAAACCAGGTACTGGTAGCTTTGGCAATTTGTACAGGTCCTGTTGGAGAATGAAATCTGCATCTCCATAAAGTTGGTCAGCAGCAGGAAGCATGAAGTGCTCTAAAACTTCCTGGTATACAGCTTTGTTGACCTTGGACCTCAGAAAACACAGTGGACCAACACCAGCAGATGACATGGCACCCCAAACCATCACTGACTGTGGAAACTTCACACTGGACCTCAAGCAATGTGGATTGTGTGCCTCTCCTCTCTTCCTCCAGACTCTGGGACCCTGATTTCCAAAGAAAATGCAAAATTTACTTTTATCAGAGAACAATACTTTGGACCATTCAGCAGCAGTCCAGTCCTTTTTGAAACATGACACTTCTGACACTGTCTGTTGTTCAAGAGTGGCTTGACACTAGTAATGCGACAGCTGAAACCCATGTCTTGCATACGTCTGTGTAGTGGTTCTTGAAGCACTGACTCCAGCTGCAGTCCACTCTTTATGAATCTCCCCCATATTTTTGAATTGGTTTTGTTTCACAATCCTCTCCAGGGTACGGTTATCCCTATTGCTTGTACGCTTTTTTCTACCACATCTTTTCCTTCCCTTCTCTTCTCTATTAATGTGCTTGGACACCTAGCTCTGTAAGCAGCCAGCCTCTTTTGCAATGACCTTTTGTGTCTTGCCCTCCTTGTGCAAGGTGTGAATGGTCGACTTTTGGACAACTGGCAAGCCAGCAAAAAAATGCTGGCTTGACACTTGGAGCCACACTGTAATCAGCTTATTAACTCAAAATACCTACAAAGGCCATTAAATGGTCTCTTGAGTCAAGTTCCATAGGCTACACAATTATGGGGAAGACTGATAAACCGTCAATGGAGACAGGTAGTATAAGTCAGCTGTATTTATACCCTAGGGTTGATTATCTTAAGTGGGCTCCACCTGTGCTAATTACACTAAGTATCTGACGTGCTCTTCCAGAATCTTGTTAATGAAACTACATTTCACGAGTTCACACTAACATATAATTAGCTTAAGTATTATTATGCATATTTGGCATGCTGTCCGGGGAAGGGCTCTGAGCTCGGGAATGGCCCGAACCTAGAGTACCCCCCAAAAACCAATAGCGGAAGGGACAGCTGACAGACTAAGGACCCCCCCATAATAGCTTTGAGATTTGGTGGGGGCTGATATTTAGAAAGTCAGCTGATTGGCAAGTTGGAAGAGCCTATGTACTCCAGTGGGAGCAACTTTACATATTTGGAGAGATAGGCCCACCGGCTGCTTGTATCGGACTATGTGATTTGGGGCGCCCGGTCGGGAGGGCTCGAGCCATTGAACAACCGGAGCACCTCACTGCACTGAAACTGATGATCCCTACAGGCCGATAGAGTAGGAGCAACGTGATTGGGTGGCCCGACCAGGAGGGCCCGAGTTGCCTCAACTGGAATAGGTCAAGGTCTTGGTGTACGGGCCCTACTGGCTGATGAGCCCCTGCTAATCATTGGGCAACCAGGGCAGATAACTGACCGAGAGGACCCATGAAGCCTCCGACTAGAGATCAAGACTACATCCTCTCAGTTGAGCAGATAAACAGGCTTTGGGTCGCCAACAAAGAGGACTCTTGCGACACCCAACGGGAGATCAATACTCACGACATCAGATGAATAAGACCTTTTTGTGGGCAGCACGTAAAGAAAACCCAAGCCTACATTTGACATGAGCACAATACTCAACGGCATAAGACGGGTAAGCCTCGCCGGCCTGTGAGTGGTAAAAGGAAACCTCAACTGGGCATGGACTCAGAGTGGGGACTTTGATGGGCTGAGAGTGGGCCCCAGCTTGGATACAGTTATGGGCCCCAGTTAGGCTGCCCATTATTGTTTATTTGCGGGTCCCAGATGGACCAAATTTGGGCTAAATTAAGATATATTTATAGATACATAAATTGTCTTTTTTTCTTTGCAGATTATTTATTTTTTATAAATATAAATAAAGCTATGATAAAATAAAATATGTAGCTACATAACCCTAACAATCCCAGCTGGCACATGACCAACCTTCAACATTGAAATATGGTTGAAATAATGACGGTTGTTGTTTCAGCATTGAAACCACGTTGATTCAATGTTTAAAGCTGAACGGTTGTAGAACTTCCGGCACATGACCAACCTTCAACGATGAAATATAGTTGAAATAAGGTCAGGTGTTTAAACTCTCAAACAACATTGAAAATGTTTAATGCTAAGTGATTGAAAAAGGTTAATAAACTTTTAAATGATTTATATTAAATTATTTTAAGATGATTATTATTATTGTTATAGTATTTCACTATATTTTAATCATAATACCTATCCTAAAGGTGTATGTTATCATCATTAGCAACAATAAAACTAAATACATTTCGCTGCTTTATCACGCTGAAACAATTCCTATTGGTATTGCTTTGATCATGATTTATGTTACTTTTGTTATAACACATTTTAATTTAAACTAAGTCTTTCATTTACCTTTATGTAAGCACAGTAAACTGTGTATTTACAGTGTTAAAGTGGCTGACAACAATAAATATTCTTATTAGGAATAAAACTTCCTAATTTTTCTAACTGTACAGCTGTAGCTGAATAGTTTGGCCTACTAAAATGCTGAAATTGAATGTTAGTAATTATGGTGGAACTTAAATATTTTCTGAAGTGGTACTTGGTATAAAAAAGTTTGAGAACCACTGGTTTAAAGTGAAATCCTGCTTTTTAAGAACTTTTCAGTAAACCATTTCTTCTTTCCCCTTGTGGTTATCAAGGATACAGTTTATTCTTGAAACAACATTGGTATGAAATTTCTGCTAGAGATTCATGCAACTTTTGGGATAGGTTTTGATTTTACTTTAGATTTTTAAAACTGTAACTGGGAGCTCTGAAAACACTGTTTTTTAATAAATTGTTAATATTGTAAACTTTCATCTGAATACATTAAAAGTGTTTAATGAATAGTGTTGTGCACTTTGTTTCCAACCCCCCTGTCATTGAACTGAAAAGTTAAAATATTGTGTGATTTATTTTGTATTCAGTTTTCAGTTAAATGTATTTTACTATATCAAAGTTGATATTTTATGTGGATTTATTTTTGGTGTTTTTGTTTATACAGGACAGTACAGAAAGCACACAAGTGCCCCCTCTAACGCTGGGCCCTTGGAATTTTCCTAATCTTCCCTCCCCTGACAGCGTCCCTGGTTGAAGGTTCCCTTCTTAAACTGTGCAACACATTTTCACTGCACCAATGTACATATCTCTTGTAATGAGACGCATAACTAAAACATGTTTTTTTTACAGAAACTGTAGTTTCCCACCAAAATAAAAGATCAACTGGTTTCAGTCATTAAGGTACAAGTGTTTCTCTTCCAAGTGCTGCTAAAAATATGCAATTATATGTAAAAATATTACAAATAATATAAAAATATTCTTTAAATATTACTGAATTTGAATTGTTCTTCTACATGTTTTAAAAATACATCCATGTATACTCTGCAAAATAAAGTTTGGGATTATTTTCATCTGTTTTGTACAATAATGTTTCCAAAATTAAACTGCTGTTTCACAATTTTGAACATGTGGTAGTTTATTGAAGTTGATTGTCAAGCCATTGCTGCCAGTCATTTGATTTTTAGCCTTGATCCTGTACAGTTTTGATCTAAATGCAAACTATCTAATAGAACATAAAATTGTGTATTTGCATGGTGCACAGTACGACGATGAAACAACGTTGTGTTACGTTGATTAACTTTTTTAAGTCAACACCTCATTCAGCGTCCATGGTCTCCAGATTGACCATAAATCACCCATGATGAAGGTAAGAAGTTTAAACTGCGTCGCGATTACAACGGTGAATCAACGTCACAATATCAATGTTGATCCAATTTGCAAAATAGAAAGGTAATTCAACATTGTTTCAACGTTGAAATGCCGTCTGGGATTAAATTGATTTAATTCTATGTAGTTCACGTTTTATATAATTTAGGGTTATATCATAATGTAACAATACAAGATTATTTATTTTATGAATAATCCTATTTTATTTTATTCATAAGTATGTCAAAGGTTTTTTTTTTTTTTTTCCTTATAATCGAAAAGTACTTGTGTTATGCGGTCATTGAGTCATGCGATGATTGGCGTGTGTGTCTTCCCGCCCCTTCTCATTAAAAAAAAAAAAAAAAAAAACCTTGCTACTCTCCACTTCAACACGGTCTGCGCGTGTCAATGGATAAACTCTCTAAACTGTCAAGGTAAGATAATTAGATTTCACTTTATATTAGCCGAATTTCTGCTGCTGTTGTGTAATTGGATGTAAATTAAATATATATATATGAAAATACAGTAATGGCAGAATCACTAATGAAACTTAACGAAGCCATGGGACTGAACTGTCTTGCTGAAGGGTTAACGTTAACGTTGTATAAAAAATTAAAATGTTTGCAGTTTTCTTAGCAAACGTAGGATGTTTTATTTATACATCCATTTGGCAGAGGCTTAACAATAGTTTCAATGCTTTTGAATGTTTCTGCGTGTAACGCAAACGCTCAGGCACGTCTGCTTCATAATAGATTAAAAATTCTATCTTTATGGGCAAACGTGTCGGATGTGCCAGTGTAAATATAAAAGTTTGAAGAGTTAATGTGCTTAATTAGTAAGACTATACAACAATAATTAGAGAACAGATATCACCCTTACAAAAAATAACCATGGTTTTATTATAGTAAAACTGTAGTAACACATGGTTTTTTGGCGTATTGACTGCCATTTGTAAAACCACAGATTTACTACAAATACCATGGTTAAACTATGGTTAATAAAGCAAAACCATGGTTAATTTGTGGTTACCATGGTTTAACTACAGAAACCATGGTTTTTTGGTTTCATTTGTAGTAAAACCATGGTTAATTTTCCTAAGTGTCTCATTTAGAAGGATGCGTGCTCCGGAGGTCATCTAAAAACATTTCCCGCCTGCCTCACGATGGTCAGCCAGCTCCACTGCGGGAGGGAAATGCTGGTCAGCACAGCTTAATTGATAAAACAAACAAGACGACTTCATGTGTTTATAGCGACAGTTACTTTATTTGGTCACCGAGCGGCCTTTGATAGGGAGTTGCTTCTCAGTTGTGTTGCCAGATCCAGATATTATAAGTGTCTTTTTGGAGAGCATACAATGTATAGATTACAGAATGAAATAAGCAAACTCTGGTCATGAAGAATGCTATGCTATTTAATTCAGTTTGGTAGTTAACCTTTTACAAAAATCCTGATTAAAAACATTCATGAGAGCAAGTTCTTATCATCCATATAGCTATGCTTTTTAATGAACGTTATTACAGTAATAAGCATTGTTGCATGAATAATATATTTATCCATACCTAATATGTAGTAAAGTATCAACAAATTGGAATAAACTAAAATAATGTCTGATTTATTAATGTTCCTCCCCTCAAAACAGACAGCACAGAGAGTGTAATGAGTTGCATTTTATGTGTTAGTCATTTTTAGATGTTAACAAACATCTCCTCGTGAGATGGCATGGCACCATGGCAGATTTATTGTGAAGATGAAAGCCCACAAGAGTGTGGTAAGTTAATTTTAACTTAATACCTTTTATCCTGATGTTGTTTGCTAGATATAAAGCTACATTATTTTAAAAAAATATAGTGTTGGCGAACTCTGTCAAGCTGTGCTAACTGGCCTTTTCCTCCTGCAGCGCAGCTGTCAGACCAATAGTACATTTGTGCTCGCGCACAGGTGTTGATATTCAGAAAAGTACATTGCCTGTGCAATGAATAAAAAAACAAATACTCACACATGGGTATTTTTTTCTTTCATTGCCTGAATTATAAGGGCAATTTTTTGGGAGGCATTTGAACAAAATGTGTTTTTGTTTGTTTTTTTGTTTGTTGCAAAGTCGGTGACGTACTTGATAATATCAGCTCTACTATCATCTCTCAGTCCCTCACAGTCACACACACACATACAGTACAATAACATTACATCATTACAACGTTAGGGGAATTTCCTTTAATTCTAATCAAGGAAAAGTCATACCTTCCTTGCAAAAAATGACAAAAACTTGCTTTAGCTGTGAGCAGCTTCTTACAGTACTTACAGCTTGGCCCACTGCCATTATTTAGTTTGTGAATTTTTAGAAGAGTATTTTAACATTTCTTTTAAATAAGTTTTACATAATACACATTATTAATCTAATGGGATGGTAAGGAGGGATGGTGGTTTTAATGAGGGGGTGCTTTTTGTAATTTTTTATTAGATCAGGGGTATGCCACCCCCCCTCAACTCGAGCCCTGGGTATAGTTAAGATTTTAAGAGTATTACTATTCTCACAATTATGATCTATACCATGTTCTGGTACCCATCCCTTCCTACAAGAGAAGCACAGAAGGATCAGTTGCGTGACAGTATACCTTACATCTGCATTTTCTAAATACATCTTAAGTGGAAGAATAATTAGTCATTTAAGAAAAACAGTGAAGAAGAATAAGAAAGCAAAATAATGCAATGTTTTGACGGTTATTTAGGGAGGAACTCCATCTTTGATTTGATCAGAATCTCAGCTGAATCTTGAATACTAACTATGATTGTTTTTTGTATGTCTGTGTAGAGAAGATGAACGACTGAAACACTTCCCACATTCAGTGCAGTGATACGGTTTCTCTCCAGTGTGAATCCTCTCGTGTGTTTTCAGACTTGATGACACTCTGAATCTCTTGTCACAGTGTGAACACTTGTAAGGTTTCTCTCCAGTGTGGATCCTCTCATGCTGTTTTAAACTGGTCGCTGTAGTAAAAGTCTTTTTACACAAGCACATGTACTCTCTCACACCAGTGTGCGTTTTTTTATGTTGTTTCAAAGATGAAAAACGTGAAAAGCTCTTTCCACACAGATGACACGAATGTGGCTTCTCCTTTGAATGAACCGTCAGGTGTTTCTTCAGATCTGAAGCCCTCAAAAATGTTTTGCCACATTGATCACACGAGTACAGTTTCTCTTCAGTGTGGATCTTCATGTGTCTCTTAAGTTGTGATGATTGTGTGAAACACTTCCCGCACTGCTCACAAGTGTACAGTTTCTCACCAGTGTGAACTCTCATGTGAACATAAAGACTTCTTTTGTATATGAAACTCTTCCCACATTGAATACATATGTACAGTTTATCTCCTGAATGAAATTTCAAATGTTTCAAAAGGATTGCTTTCCGTGCAAAACTCTTCCCGCACTGATCACATGTGTACGGTTTCTCTCCAGTGTGGATCCTCTCATGTGCTTTCAGGTATCCAGACTGAGTGAATCTCTTGTCACAGTGTGAACACTTGTGCGGTTTCTCTCCAGTGTGGGTGTTCATGTGTTTCTTAAGGGTTCCTGATTGTGCGAAACTGTTCCCGCACTGATCACATGTGTATGGTTTCTCTCCAGTATGAATTCTCATGTGAAGCACAAAACAAGTTTTTCTTGAAAAACTGTTTCCACACTGAGTGCAGGTAAAAGATTTCTTGGCTTTTTTCTTTAAATCTTTCCGTTTGGTTTGAGAGCAACTCAAAGGTTTGTCTCCAGTTCTGACATGATGATTCTCCTCATCTTCACTCAATTCTTGGTTCTCCTCAATTTCTTCAATAAACTCTAAAATAAAAGCAAAAACCGTTCATTTGTTAGTAACTTGAAAAAAAAAAACAAGCAAACATATGTTAAAGTAAATAAAAGTCATCCCTGGTGTAACAGACAATTCTAGTCAAAATTGTGTTTCATGTGATGCAATTTAATAAATGCTACCTCCCTGAAACTTTTCATGAATGAGGAACATCAATCTTCAAAATGTAATTTCTAAACGTTTCTAAAAGGAGAACTATTAAACAGTTTGGTCAACTACACAATTATTTAACATATATTTTGTTGAAAAAGTGTCCCTTATTTTTTGGTGCTCCACTATATCATTCAAAAGCTCTAAAGATTGTTTCTGTTACAACAAACTAAATCCTAAACTGCGACGGATGTGTTCTTGCGCTGCCCCTTTTATCAAGTCTGCATCTATAAAGAGTCGTTGGGCTTAATTATTTATAAATGACTTATAACTGAATTAATAAAACATTTATAAAATGTTATCATGTCCCTTGTTAATTATTTATAAATGTATATTCATGTTTTGTAAATGATTAGTTCATTGTTAACTTATAACTTATAAGTATTAGTTAATGATTGTTTGTGCTCCTCATCCTTCTATCTCCTTTTCTCTCGCCTTGTCTGTCCAAACCCGTAGGTTCCCGCAGGTCCCCGTGGTGAGCGGAAAGAGGCAGTGGGGTTTGAAATCATATTTCGTCTTACTATAAATCAACATACAGTGAGGATTATTAGAGTAGCCAAGTCAAGCTGGCTGACGTTATCAAGTAAGCTGCTGTTGCATTTGCAGAATTATCAGACTTTCATCCTACCGTCCCCAAGAGTTTGTGAAGTCCGAACCATCAAGCATGCAAGTCTGAACTCTGCATACTTGGTATTGAAAGACCGTTAATGTCCCTTGAAAACAAGTAATTTTACTCCGTGGCCATCTTTAAAATGCCTCCCACATGCAAGTGCAGATCCTATCATTTTGAATGAGGAAACATAAAATTCTCCATAACTGTTCACCAAGCTTACAATCTAATTTCATATTTAAAATCACCAATGAAATCTTACAACAACTGCCTCATAATTGTTGTTTCTTATGCTCAAATAGCGATAAAAAGGGTTTATTTTCCAGGCTAGAGGAGCAAACGTGCATGCGCAGTCATGAGCGCGAGTTTGTGAACGCTGCATATTTCTATGGGAACCAGAGCTTTTCTAATGGCAGCTGTGCAGTGATGCAATGACTTTACCAATCAATGATTGGCTCTTTTATTTAGTAGGCTGGGCCTATTCACCACATTTGGCATTGCACTTTCTTCTATTCATAAGTATTAGGAGTGCACAGTCTATTAATTGCTATAAAGTGCACTTTTGTTTCAATCTATAAGAATAATCAGCCTATGTTACAGTTAAAAGTTAAATATATTAATATTAATAAGGTGAAACTGATAGTCTTATGTTTATGTGACAAAATAAAATTGCAAAGCAATTAAGTTTTTACAATATTTAGTAGTCACTTATCAGTGGTCACTGTCAGTTTATGTACATATGGCAGAAATGTACTGAAAAATCAGTTAAAGATGTAATCAAACAGACTATGAACACTATTTACATTAATTATTATGATGCATTCAAACTTATAGCAAAATTTTGTAGTTCTGTATGTTGTAAGAACACACCACCATACGCAAACCTTAGCAATAAATAAATAAAAATGTAAATTAAAGTGCTTGCAGGATCCTTTAGCTAAATGTATTATACCTATAAAATGTATTTTATAAAAAGACCATAAATATTAGACCCTACTCTAAAGGTTCACAGTTTAAATTTACAATTGTAACATATAAAGTCTTAATATCAATTAAAAAAAAGTGCATCCATGATTTGTAAAGAAAACAAAACAGTTGTAAAACAATAAAATACAAACAGATGTTGATCCTTTGGACTTGGATTTCATGGGTTTTTAGGGATTTATATTATTGTTTGAAAGTGTTTTCTTTATTGCAGCTTTGTTATTTTATGAGATAACATGAACAAAGAGTTGTATTTTTCTAACAAAGATTAATAACTTATGTAGCAAATGTAGCTATTGCTCATTGTGAATGTGAATGCATTAACTAAGGTTAAATAATAAGGTCTTATTGTAAAATGATACCTATGGGTCTTTATAGTTCTTTTGAACTTTAATCTGCTCCGTGTGTGTGTTCACAGTGTGTGTGTGTGTGTGTGTGTGCACTTTGGATGGGTTAAATGCAGAGCACGAATTCTGAGTATGGGTCACCATACTTGACTGAATGTCACTTCACTTCTTTATGTATCAAAATTATTAGCTGTTTATTAGATTATTATTAGATATGAATAAATAAGCCTCTGAAAATATCAGCTCATAAGGTACAAATAAAGGATTATTTTCACAACCTTCTTTGCTCATATTTTCTTAGGGTAACTCGTGAATCATGTTGCAAAACTGACAACAGCGGAAGTAGAAGAATTTATGCAAGAATTTTTACAAAGAGATTTCTAGGCATTCCTTTTCTTTTATTTGACACCTGATGTGTTCAGTTTACTTTGCTTGCTTTATTTTTATTTATTTTTTCAAGCAGTATTTTTCCACTGCTATTGCTTTCTTTGGATTTGTTTCTATGTTCTATTGAATGTTAAGTTTTTTCTTTGCTCATTCCATATTTTATGCGTAAACAATCATTAAAGATCAATGAAGAATAAACACCAACCTCCTTGATCCTGATTTATTCTCCAGGTTTCTGGTTCCTCGTGTTTTATTCTTATAGTTTCTGGTTCCTCTTGTTTTATTCTCCAGGTTTCTGGCTCCTCGTGTTTAATTATTGTAGTTTCTGGTTCCTCTTGTTTTATTATCCAGGCTTCTGGTTCCTCGTGTTTTATTCTCAGTGTTTCTGGTTCACTCGTGTTCTCTTCACTCTCCTTTTTAACAAACTCCATCTTCACAGAAGCAGATCTCAGTTCAGACGATACTCCTCCAGATATTCCTGCTTCAAAAACTTAGGCACGAATGTGAGGATGAGATTATTACACTGACCTGATTCAAAAACTGTACTGAAACACCATTTCTAACAGTTTGTATGAAGACAGCATCACAACAAAACAAAACCGTGAAACTAAACGTAATGGTGTTTGTCAAACAAACGAATGTGCTTAGCGCCACCCGCTGGACTGGAGAGTGAAGCAATGAGAGGAGGAGAGGAAGGGTGCAGATTTGAAGCAGACGGATCTTCAGTCGCTGTGTCCGAAATGGCATACTTCCCTACTACATAGTAGGCAAAAGCAGTGGTCGAGCATGAGTATGTTTGAATGCTGAGTATTCATGTGAAGAAAGAAGTACGCAGTTGTGGATAGTAGCTGTTATACTGTCTTTAAGTACACTTTTCAAGCTGCTTTACTGGAGTAGATTTATTTTTAGTAACTTTTACCTCACTACATTCCAAAGCATAAAATCGTACTTCACTACACTTCATAAAACATATAGTTACTCCTTTTAATATATCACACGATTCATGAACGAACTGAGTATTTTCAATGAACCTTTTAAATCGGATCGCAAATCGCACCAAACGATTCGTTTACGAATTAGAATGATCTGATTGCAGCTGTTACAGAGTCGACAACTCACTGATTCAAACCGTTTACTATACGATTCCGGCAAGTAAGAACCGGGAGATCTGCGCTGCTAAAAGTAAGTTATTAATTTCGAAATTTGGGATTAATTATTATAACTGAAAATCATATTTAAGTCAAAACTGTCAGGTGTTTGTCAACTACATCTGCCGTAAAGATTGATCTATTTAAGCCCATTGAAATGCTTAAATGCATATGATGCTGACACACCAATGTTTTAGGTAAAAGAAAAAAATAAAATAAAACAGATTAAATAAAACAACTCATGCACGTTTAATTTCCCCCGCTGACATAATGTTAACACTTTTATTAAGATGCTATGCATTCCCTATATGACGTCTGTTTATCACCAGTATATTTTTTTATATTGTTTGGATTAACTAGCTGAGTAGACAGATATGATTATTAATAGCCATACTGGAAATAAGTGATGCTAACAAGTTTGCTTGTGCTAAGTAGAGGTAATTAAAAAAAATAAAGTCCAAATATTTTTATTCAACCACCTTGATAGATTACATTTGGGGGAAAAGAAAGCATGTTATGTCCAGAACATGGTTATGTAGTAATTATCAAAGTGGGAAGTGATGCCCTCTGGGGGTATTTGGCCAGGGGTGTTTACAGACTAGGTTTGAGAGGAAACAAAAATCATTATGAAAATATAATTGTATTTTCCTGTTGTGAAGCTAGAATGTTCTTCCGAACTTCAGGCCTTATTCTCATGTCATAACTGTGATGTTCTGCAAAACAACACTTTTTTTCTTCCTGGTGAAGATCAGATCAGATCTGTGTTCTCTCAGGTACATCGCAGTCTTCACACTGAACATTACTGCATCACTCTCGTCAATGTACTCCAAATCAACAACAAAAATGTATCTTGACTACAGATATTTTGAGCAGTAGGATTATGTAAAATTTGTTCTAATATAAAATGTAATTAAGGAGCCTATATAATGTTGCTAAATCTATCTGTCAGTACTTTTTTTCTTAAAGGGATAGTTCCCTCAAAAATGAAATATAACTCACCCTTCATGTCGTTCCCAAACTCGTAAAACCTCCGTTCATCTTCAGATTTAATCCAAGAGCTTTCTGTTTGGTCCAAAAATAACACTGCTGAATAAAGTCAACATTTTTGTTATTTTTGGACCAAAATGTATTTTCTATGCTTCAAAAAATTCTAACTGACCCTCTGATGTCACATGGACTACTTTGAAGATGTTTTTATTACCTTTCTGGACATAAACAGTATACAGTAACCCTTAAATACATTAAAAAAATCAAGTACTTTTGCATTTTCACTCGAGTAGAATTGAAAAAGGAGTACTATTACTTTTACTGGAGTAATATTTTATTATACATATCTGTACTTTCACTCAAGCACTTGATTTGTGTACTTCATCCACCACTGCCCGCATGTGTTCAGGGTTGTGTGGATCAGGGTCTTCATCATGGTCTTCCTCATCCTCTCTGTCCTCTCAGACAAGGACTCGATGTCCCTCTCTCATCATGATCAGATTCAGCCTGACTGCAGCAGTGAAGTACCTGATGGACGGATGTGGGTTCACTGTCTGTAAACATTCAAAAACAGAACAATGATTGAATTAAGTTTTGTGTTGTGGACTTGTATTTATTTGTTGTGATGGTTATTTTTATTTTTACTCATTTATTCATGTCTCCTGTTGTTGTCAGTAAATAAAATATAGCGTAATTGTTTAGTTAACACATGCATTCATTCATTACTTGACTGAATATTTAGATGTATTCATCTTGGCTGCATTTGTCTAGTTTGAAGTCATGCATAGCTGAGGCATAAGAAAAAAAAAAAAACTATTTACAATTTGCTTGTTTGACTAAATCATCTCCAGAGGAAACCTGTTACTGATGCTATGAGGTGTTTGTGTACCTGTCATTCTTATTTACTTTTTATTATATTGTTATTACTGCAGAACGAATAATTGCATACAATCTCAGGGACAGATGGTAGTATCTTTAACAATAAACAATCATAATGACAAGAGAAAACATAACTGTAATGGGTTTGCATACAGTACATCATAATACGAAATTATAAACAGAGGAAAAAAGGATTAAATCACTTTAAATAATCAATATTTATATAACCAAAATGCATTTAAAAAAATACATTTGTTGCTGTTGCTTTTTGTTATTATAAGCCTCAGGGATGAAACGAGAGAAATTAATCAAGAAAAAGAGGATAACAGCAGATTTAAGACAATTTTGTGTGTAGATTAAATATTCATGAGATAACGATTTTGGGCTTTCCTAATACAAAATAATTAATTTTAGGATTAAATTGTGGGTCATTTCAGTTGGGTTAAATATATAAAAACTTAAATCCACACAAAATGTATTTGTTATACTACAATCACTATATAAAAGCTGTGTCTTCAACAAGACCAAAACATCAGCAAATAGCATTAACATCAAAATATCAAGAGACAGTAGATATTAAACCTGTCGCAGTCATATCTTTGAAGTTGTTGCACATGTTGTAACGTCATACGTCACATGATAACGTAAACATGGCGGATCACGTTCATACTCAAATTTGGCTGTAGAGTACGTACTATTTTAGCGCTCGTTAAATAAGAATTTGTTGAAATGAAGTACCTTCTCATTGAGTATGTAATTTCGGACGCAGACGTACTCAAGATTTGAAGCTTTTTTGAAGATCCCGCCTCGCGGCGATGACGTCATCACCAGAGCGCGCTCTCTAGTCAGCGTGAGTCTCCTGAGGAGAGGTAAACAGTTCACAGTATTTCACATATTATTTAAACAATTGTAAAATACACTTTACACAGCATGTTTATGCAACAGTATACGAGTCGTTCCCGACTTTTTTTTAATCGTGCACAGTGCTGCTTATGCGTTTGCTAACTTAAAGAAACATAAGTGACAAACAAGAACACGTTTTCCTATGATTGTGTCAATGATTGTTTCGATGTCTGGAGTGATGTTGCTGTTACTGATGTCTCAAGATCTGGGAGAGGAATGAATGTTACCCGTTATCAAGATATGTTAATGAGATTTTATTAATAACGTTATTTCTCTGTCGTTTATCTTTGGCAGATCAAACTTGTTATAGTCACTTTACATGATTATAATTACTTACAAACCCTGATAAATACATCATATTTAGCTTATCTAATGAGCTTCGTGGGACATTTTAAATCAATACATGGATATGAACAGATTTCTTTTATATACTATAAATCTGTTCATGTATTGATCTGAATTGTCTCATGTGGTTATGAAATGCTTATATTGTTTGAATTACCGCAAGAGTTTACAGTATTACTGAGTGAGCATTTTAAACTAATGTGCTCTTTGTATCTTTTAATATAGTAATATAATGATCTACAAAGAAGCAATACTTTTTTTTATGTAGGCTTTTGTCTCTTCACCCACACACACACATATATTTATATGCATGCATGCGTGTAAGTAACTGACTATAACATTATTTATAGATTTGCTTTATTTATTGTTGATTTTGGCAAATCTGCTTCTTTCCCTTAGACATTCATGGCCATTGAAGCTCCTCCAATGACAATTACACATTTAGTAATTTAGCAATAAATGCTAAAGTGAAGACGAGCATTAAATCATCAGGAAGATCTGAAATCTGTAAAGACTGAGTTTATTAAAGAGGACAGAGAGAAGATGAGAGATCCAGAACCCGGCAGAATCAAACACACTGAAGATACTCAAGAAGAAACAGGTTTGTGGTATTATTCATTCTTCATTTCTGTTAGATATTAGTGTAGCTGATCAATCATATTTAATCTATTTCCCTACAGAAATATGGGATTTGTCTATGTTTTAAAAATTATAATTCAAAGATCAATGTACTTCCTTCATGTAATGTTATAGAGGTGTAGCCTGACTACACAGAGCCCTTGTTAACTGCTCTGTGTGAAATCACACACCTGGTGGAATTTACCGCTGATTAGAGAACCGGCTTTACTGACGAGATGCATATTAATTATCGCACAATATTTATCCCGCACCCCTACTGTGGAGAATATTCCCAGCATTTGTCTACTGAAGCCCGAACAAGAAGAGTGTTTGTTAAACATTTTGAATGAAGGTGTTGTTTCGGCCCTACTCCTGACAGGTTTTGGGAAAAGTTTAATTTATCAACTGTTACCGATCGTCCGCGAGAAACTAGGGAGGTCAAAGTCCACAAGGCGATAATTGTGATTGTGTCCCTCTTGGTCGCTCGATAGTTTTTTCCGCAGCATACCTGTGTTTACAGTGGCTGAGGTGGCGAATAATACACATCATAACCAAACGTTATGTGATTGGCTAATGGGTACACCAATGATTTTAAACTTCAGTCAGGCGCCACTCCACAAGAAAGTAAATGCTTGTCAGTTATGCCCTTCCAGAGTCTGTCTACGAAGCACAGCGAAGTAGCAGAGTTTGGTATTACCAGACTAACAGAAGTGTATAATTAAAAAAAATACTATAATAACCAACATTTTATATATCATTGTCAATTATTATTTTAGATTTTTACATCAAGGTTCATCGGGGTTTCTGAGTGTTACTGAAAATTTATCATTTTTACTTTTATTTTAGAGTTGATTGAAGAAGATGAAGAAAATGAAGAATTCAGCGAAACCGAAAAGAATAATCATGTCAAAAATGGAGAACAACATTTGAGTTGCTCTCAAACCAAACAGAGAGATTTAATGAAAAGAAAAGCCAAGAAATCTTTCACCTGCACTCAGTGTGGAAAGAGTTTCTCATTCAAACATCATCTTCTGCTTCACGTGAGAGTTCACACTGGAGAGAAACCATTCACTTGTGATCAATGTGGGAAGAGTTTCACACGTTCAGAAAACCTTAAGGATCACATGAACATCCACACTGGAGAGAAACCTCACAAGTGTTCACACTGTGACAAGAGATTCAGTCGGTCAGGAGACATGAACAGACACAAGGTAGTCCACACAGGAGAGAAACTGCACATATGTGATCAGTGCGGGAAGAGTTTTGCACTAAAACAACAATTTAAGGCACATGTGAGAGTTCATACTGGAGAGAAACCGTACAAGTGTTTATACTGTAACAAGAGATTCAGTCAGTCGGGAAACCTGAAGACACACAAGAGGATCCACACTGGAGAGAAACCGTATCACTGCACTGAATGTGGGAAGTGTTTCAATCATTCAGTTTCTTTACACAGTCATACAAAAAACAATCACAGCAAGTAGATCATCTTCAGATCAAGCACTTTCAGATCTGATGCAGCGTACTCAACCGATGAGACACAATAATGCATCGAGCAGTGAAATATCATCTGGATGAATTCAAAAGCAGCAGATTCAACTGTGAGATTCAGATCAACTCAAAGATGGTGTTCCTCCCCAAAGAACAATATCACAGATTAATTATTTTTCTTCAATGTGCTTGCTTATGCGTTTTATATTATGTTCAGTTGCCTTATAATGCAAGTGTTCTGTACCAGCAAAGCTTTCAACACAACTGACCAATCGATAAGGCCCGCCCAATCAGTGTGAAAACTTTGTTCCTATATTTTTTTTAAATGTATAAATTCTGGCACAGAATGGAGAGAATGTTTTGAAACATTTTGCTCAGTTTTGTTTGGGTTTAGAAAATAGAATAAAATAAATTCCATTGCCTATCCTCTCAGGATACCTGGAATCACTGTAACAAGTATCCCAGGAACATCGTTTTCCCATGTTTCCATCTACAGATGTCCAACTTCTGCTCCCTGTGCAACTGATACTCGACTGCCATTGGCTCTTCTGCGCTCAAGGGAAGGGGTTTACCTGAATAATGGTAATTGCCAAAGTCATTAATTTGTGTCGGTGTACTGGGACTAAAATAAGTCTAACAAATTAATAAATTCAATCTGTGATCCGTTTATTTTAACCCTCCCTCAGTCATGTCATGGCCAAAGTTATTTTTCAGCACAGTATTTAAATTATGATAAATATGATAGTTTGAACCACATACTGAAGCAGTCACATGATTTTCAGGCGAATAAAGCTTTGCATATCAAAGATCATGTGCTTTTCTCAAAACGAATCAAGTTCTGATACAGTGCTTCAATATGAAATGTGTTGTTTTTTTTGATACAAGCTTCGTAACATCTCTAGTGAGCTGTAGCATATTTTTCATGAAGACAAGAAGATTTTTTTCTAAGTTCTTGTTCAGGAAACGGAAGAAGAGGCTGTAACTTCTGTTTTTGAAATAAATAGTTGTTCTTCATTTATGATGTATTTAGAAAACTAGGGTTAGTAATGCTTGTTCTCTGTAGATGTTTGTTTCTACATTTTCTGTTGATAGATAGTTTGGTTTAGTTAACTTTAGTTAGTGGGAGTTTTTGTTTTGTTTAGTTTTTATTTAAGCATCTCTCTCGCTGCTTCCTCTCCTCCAATCTGCTCCCGTCCATTATTCATTGATTGTATATATTATATTTACTACTTCATCCCCTTTAACCTTTTCTTTCAATACTTTTATCTCCCTTTCTCCTCTCCCTCTCAGCTGCAAGGGCATGCCTGCTTGAAGTTGGCTCCTCAACAGTCTGGTCCAGAGGGCTTTTTGGTGGACTATTTCATTCAGCCATCTATTCTGCATAGCTCTGGGCCCAGTTCCCCGATAAGAAGACTCGAAAGATATATCTTACCAAAGTTGTTTATGTTCCTAAGTGTGTTCCCAGAAGTGTCCCTTAGGATGCTTCTTAACACGCTGCCTCTTACGTTCCACTTACTGGACACCACCATGCTTACTCATTTATAGATCTTAGCCATTTATACCCAAATTGTTTGCCAGATTGTAATTATCAAAAGTGATTGCCAATTTAAACGCTTTAATGACATTACCAAATAGCCTAGGCTAATTACCACCATTTTAGTTCTGATACCACATAAAATCGACTTCATAAATAGGCCTGTATCAATTGCGAACATATTTTATTATTAGTCTTAAAATATCCATAACATAAAATCATTGTTGTAATACCATAGTTTGACTTGTACTGCGTTGCACTGATTTCTAAAGACTGCTGCACAGTGATGACAATTAGCATCTTGAGCTCAAACAATGCTAAGCGAGAGCTTACGAATGGTCCAGACCAACCTTACGAAAGTGTGACTTACAGAAGATATACTTTGCATACGAACGTGTCGGGAATCGTGTCATAACATTAAGAGAGAGGTTAAGGAATAGGTTAAGAACTACTTAGCGATGGGAACCGGGTCCTGGACCTTTTCTTTGCTTTACTCCAATACTCTTGGTCCTATATCTCCTACTTTTTTAACATTTTGTTTAGGACATTATCCTTCCATCTCTGTCTCTCATTTTCTAACTTTGCTTTTTGGGTCACTGTTAATTCTTTCTCTCCTTCTTTTTTTATGCTCCTCCATTGACAGTTTTGTCTGCCTACATTACAGATAAAAACAATACTTTTTATTAAAGTTATTATTTGGCATTTGTGTATATTAAGATATTTTGAGGCAATCAACGTGTACTTAAATCATAATATGTTATGTAGTTGTTATACAACACATATTGGTGACTGTAGAAAGCAAAAGCCGAATCCCAGACATTTTGGTATATTTTGAAATCCCGGGGAAAAGAGGATGTAGGATCCACCTATTAAAAAATATGTTTTGTGTCGATACATTAACTGCACAAAAAACATGTGCTGATCATGCAAGAGGACACTAGATCAACTCAGTTCGTTGTTGATTCAGCGTCCATCTTAATTCAGTTCAAATAGTTTCTGTCTGCAGTCAAGTCAACAATCCTACCAGAAATTTAGTGTCCCAAACTAAGCAAGACAAAGGTGACAGTGGCAAGGAACCAAAATCCATCAGTGACAGAAATGGAGAGGAAAAAAACACTTGTGAGAGATCATCGTATAATTCATATCATGAAACAAAATGATATACAAGAATAAAGCTTTTTTAAATTGTTATTTGGGGAAGAACTGAATCTTTGAGTTAATCTAAATCTCACAGTTGAATCTGTTGGTTTTGAAGATGAGCTTTATTCACTGTGAAAACTAGATAATGTTTCTTCATCATGTCACTTGTAATGTCTGGTTAGGACAGATTTATCAAGACGATATGTTAATGCTTGATTCATTATTGTGTCTCATTTGCTGAGGATGCTGCATCCGATCTGAAAGTGCTGGATCTGAAGATGATCTGTGACAGTGTTTTGTATGACTGTGTAGAGAAAATGAACGACTGAAACGCTTCCCGCATGCAGTGCAGTGATACGGTTTCTCTCCAGTGTGGATCCTTTCATGTCTTTTCAGGGCTCCTGGCACACTGAATCTCTTGTCACAGTGTGAACACTTGTAAGGTTTCTCTCCAGTGTGGATCCTCTCATGTGTTTTCAGGTTTGCTGACCGACTGAATCTCTTGTCACAGTGTGAACACTTGTAAGGTTTTTCTCCAGTGTGAATCCTTTGGTGCAGTTTTAAACGGTCCGCTGAAATAAAAGTCTTTTCACACCCATAGCACACATGGTCTCTCACACCAGAGTGAATTTTCTGATGATTTTGTGAATTTTTTAAACATGAAAAACTCTTTCCACACAAATCACATGAATATGGCTTCTCCTGTGTATGAACTCTCATGTGTTTCTTCAGGTACCAAGCCCACAAAAATGTTTTTCTGCATTGATCACATGTGTACAGTTTCTCTCTAGTGTGGATGTTCATGTGTCTCTTAAGGTTTGCTGATTGTGTGAAACCCTTCCCACATTGATCACATGGGTACGGTTTATCTCCAGTATGAACTCGTTTATGCCCTGTAAGATGTGCTTTTATTGTGAAGCTCTTCCCACACTGGTCACAAGTGAATGGCTTTTCTCCGGTATGAACTCTCATGTGCTCTGTAAGATGTGCTTTTATTGTGAAACTCTTCCCGCACTGACCACATGTGTACGGTTTCTCTCCAGTGTGGATCCTCTTGTGTATATTCAGGTATCCTGACTGACTGAATCTCTTGTCACAGTGTGAACACTTGTATGGCTTCTCTCCAGTGTGGATGTACATGTGTAACTTAAGGCTTGATGATTGTGTGAAGCTCTTTCCACACAGATCACATGTGTATGGTTTCTCTCCAGTGTGAACACTCATATGAAGATCACATTTAGATTTCCTTGAGAAACTCTTTCCACACTGAGAGCAGGTGAAAGATTTCTTGACTCTACTCTTACTGAATTCTTTCTGTTTGGTTTGAGAGCAACTCAAAGGATTTTCTCCAGGTTTAGCATGATTTTTCTCTTCAGTTTCACTCGGTTCTTCTTTCACCTTATTTTCTTCAATGAACTCTGAAATAAAAGTAAAACTGGTTCATTTTCAGTAACCCTGACGAACCCGGATGTAAAGTAGACCATTGATGTCCCAAATTTAGTTCATTTGATGCATGTTTTTTTTATATGTCGCTGAAACTCTCCATGAATTGGGTACATTGATCTTATAATTAATATTACTTTTAAAGCATTATAGGCACAAATCTGACTATTAAATATGTGTGATCAACTACACAATTATCTAACAAAGTTATTGAAAAAAATCTAAATTAGCTTGAAGCTTTATAACCATCAGCATTATTAATGAGTTCAAGAATAAACACCAACCTGTGTGTTCTTCAGTCTCTTCAATCTGTTTCATTCTGCAGGGTTTGTGGGAGGAGCTTCAGGGAACGTGAATTTCTTTCTAGAAGAAAATTTGCCAAAATCAACAATTCAAACCAACTTTAACATTTAAGAAGCCTTACAAATACAAAGTGTATTATGTTTACATACACAAATCATTTAAAAACACATTTGTAGTAGCTTCCTAGTGACAAAATATATATATATTTTTTTACAGGAAATATTTTTTTTAAATACCTCCTCTTATACAAATACAATAAAGCACACGATTTCCTATTTCTCTTTATACATTTATACAGTATTCAATTAGGGGGAAAATGCTGTGGTCCCATTTTCTATATGTTGGGAATGTGTAGATCGCATTCATTAAGTCTGTGTGGCCATTCACATTTACTACAAAGTTGTAAAACCCATTCATTTGTATAACTGGTTGGAAATCGTTTACTTTGTTGTTTTCGTTTTGCACTGTGGTTGGAATCTGTAGACTGTCCCTTACGCAACATTTAGCGATTATCTTGAGAATACCTTACTAACTGTATCCGTTATAAAAGCGACCATAAGAAATTTGCGTTAGAAAAAAAAAACACAGCACCAATACTTTATATCGCTTCGCCTTTAATTCCTTAACAGAGACATTCAGTAACAGCAACATTATCACTCCAAACATTCAAACAATCATTCACAAAAATATAAGAAAAAGGCACGAAATCACTCAGGTCAATTAACTTAACACGTTTTCCTCGCATGCTGTTGTTCTACTATGTGTATATTTAACTAAGCAAACACACAAACAGCGCTATAGTCGATGAAAAAACACAGTACACGTTGCGTAAAATGTGTTTCATGCTGTTAACTACTCACCTCTCCTCAAAGGACTGTTGCGTCCGAAAGCAGCAGCTTCTCCTACTTCTTTAAGTGTTTGCTGGGGGTTGGCAGACTAGCTTATCAGTGCATTACCGCCAACATCTGAACTGGAGTGTGTAGTATTGACGCATGTTTTCTAATCACACTGTATAGATACAGCCGGTTGGTCTGGGAACGCCCCCAGGAACGCCCCGTCACGTGATGTGAATTTAGCCCGTGGGGGAAAACATTATCTTGGCGACAATTGAAATAAACGGGACAATCACGCCGAAGAGCTGCTGTGTCGTTTTCTGTACCTCCAATAAACTAACAAATTATGAATTGAAGTTCTACATAGTTCCTAACAAACATACAGAGCAGGAAAGATTAAAAAATGGCTACAAGCTATAAATTGTGAGGATGATCAAGGGAAGTTGTGGAATCCCAAGCATGTGTGTGTGTGCAGTCGGCATTCATCACAGGCAGGCTATATTAACACTGTGTTCATTATTAACGCTTACTGTGTAAGGTTGTTTCAGAAAGTGGAATGCATATATAATTAGCCTTATCATTCTACATGAAGCAAAACTATGTAACGTTAGCCAATTGTGTCGAACAAAAACCCACTTAGAAAAGCATGTGGACACGTAACAACTTAGTTTTGTGTCAGAACTTTTACACTTTCATTCATAAATTCACCCCGTCTCTGTTTGCGAAACGACTGAATCGCGGAATCTAGTCAAAAATAGAGTTTGCTGTATAAAGCAGAACGTCACGGGATTTGGCTATTTTTGAATGAATACATCTATATTAGGGCTGCAAAATGAATCAAATATCGATATGTACTAGTGTATACGAATATTAAAGTCAAAAGAGACTACAATTGTTCTACGTGTCTCTGGGAATGAGTGCTCAATATGTGCATTTTGCCATTCAGATACACACGATGCTCGCAGTGTTTTCCCCCACGCCGGCCACGCCCCCAGCTATGACTAGATGCCGACTGTATCTATAGCTAGGTTTCTGATTAAAACAGTTTAACTGGGGGCTCTGAAAACACAGCTTGTGAATCATTTGTTAATATTGTAAACTTTCATCTGAATACATTAAATAAGTGTTTAAGTGCACTGTATTTTAAATTTTCACGTTTTTTTATTTTTAAATTAATTGTCAATTTCTAACTGTTTTAAATTCCTTTTCAATAAGTAAATTTTTAAATCATTTTCAAAGTTTTAAAATTGCTTGTTTTATTTTTGTTTATTTTTTCTTTAGGTTTATTTTACTCTCTTTTATGTAAAGCACTTTGAATTACCATTGTGTATGAAATGTGCTATATGAATAAACTTGCCTTGCCTAATGAATATTGTTGTGCAATTTGTTTCCAACCCCACTGTTATTGAACTGTAAATTGAAATTACTGTTTGGTTTGTTTTCAGTTAAATATATTTCACAATATCAAAGTTGAAATTTTATGATTTATTTTTGGTGTTTTTGTTTTAGTTTTTACAGTAAAGTACAGAAATCACACGAATGTGTGAATGGAGGGGACGGCGTCAGAAAGGACCTAGAGCTGACACTTTCAAGGATCACCTGAAACAAAACCACACTATATGCACAAGAACCACCCCCCACACACATACATTTTCACTGCACAAATGTACAAATCTCTTGTAATGACACACATTAGTAAAACATGTGTAAGGTCCAGGCACTCGGCCCAAGGAAGCTATCCGGTGCTGGATGAAGGTTTCCTTCGTGTTCTGTCTTTCAGCGCGTAGAGTTATTCAATTTAGGTTAAACACAAATCAAATCAAATGTCTTCTGACATTTGATTATTCTAGTTAACTCCTACTCTTATATTAACTTGTTCATTCGGGTGCTCATGTTGCTAACAGGGATACAACGTAATCTACTAGAGTCAATAATCACAGAGTAAAACAGAATAAAATCAAATGTAACAATTTATTATCACTCAGGTAAATATGTATTCTTCCAATTACATATCCAATTGAAACATATCAAATCATAGCATTATAAAACATTGAATTCTCAGAGATGAATCTAAAAGTAAAATATGCATACCTGACCTTAGAAAATACATAGTATGAAGTGAAGAGACACACAACACACTACGGGCTTTCTGGCTACAGAATCACCCTGATCCTTTTTCTGCAATCCTTTAAATACCTCAGACCAAGACAAACATCCCCCGAGATGGAGACAGAAACTAACAATTGGAATTTGCATTAACTCAGGTCCCAAGCCTGGGTGGTTTTACAACTCAATGGGAACAGGGGGTAATTTACATGGAAGACCCTAAGAAAGGACACTCCCATCACAGTAATCAATATATCTCTTGACTATTCAGATCTGTATTATCTTCTAATCTACTTTTGTGAGACTGAGACCATTGTACCAGTTGCACTGAGACATTTCCAATAATACTATACATGAGTGTTAGTTCACTTGCATTGACATTTTTCATGTAATCATTTTGAGCAGACTGAGTAGCAGGAAGAATGGGTGAAGGGATTGAAAATGAAACAAATGGCCAGAAGGGGAGGAGGTCTCCTGCTCCTCCTCTCTGTGGGGTGTCTAGAAGATGCCCATATATGTTTGTATTGTCTGTTTCTCAGGAGATCAAAGTATCTCAGTTTCTTTCATCCTTACACGTTTTCGCAAAAACTATATTTTTTCACCAAAATAAAAGATCAGCTGGTTTCAGTCATCTGTTTTATACAGTATGTTTCCACATAAAACTGCTGTTTTAAATTTTTTTGCATGTGGTAGTTATAGAAGTTGATTGTAAAGCCATTGATTTGTAACCTTTATAATGTACAATGTTGATCTAAATGACTACTAGGCTCTAATACCCATGTTGAAAGGTATGACAGTGAAACAGTGTTGCGTTATCAACCTTGTTTCTCATAGCAAAAATAAACACCCAATTCAACGTTAATCTAACGTCTACAGAATGAACAAAATTCGCCCATGTGGAAGGTAAGTTGGTGAAACAACGTCACAATTTAAATGGTGAAACGTCACAATATTAACTTTGATCCAATTTGGAAAATCCAACGTTGATTCAACCATGGTACCAATGTGGATTCACCGGTGGATCAACGGTGCAGCATGGGAACGGAGATTTCATTTTCATCTTAAAATGGCTTTATTTTTTGCTGAGACACATTTTTGCTACATTTCTTCATGAATGAAAAGTTAATTATTAGTAATGTGAATTTTAAAGTTGAGTTGAGAAAAAAATG
Source organism: Carassius auratus (assembly GCF_003368295.1). Lineage (NCBI taxonomy): Eukaryota > Metazoa > Chordata > Actinopteri > Cypriniformes > Cyprinidae > Carassius > Carassius auratus. The sequence continues at coordinate 219,129 of NW_020528458.1, forward strand.
GCTTAAAAATTAAAAAAAATGTGTTCATGAAGATATTGATTGAGAATAATGTCGTTTAAGAGCTTAGCCTATGCCAGTTAGGTTAAGACAGTTATGATAGTGTTTATTTGTCTGCATTTAAAACATTTTAATAACTTTCTGCTATCATTATTTATGGTATTGCAAATATTTTGTTTATCAGTTTCTGATAGAAATGAGGCAGGAAGTTTTTGAGAGCGTTTTTACCTGCAGCACATAAAATTAGCCTCTCTGGAAGATTGTCGTCATGTAGTTAAAGTATTATAAGGAAAACTTTTTTTTTTTTTGCCTTATACAATGTCCTTTAGACTAAGATACAAATTATATCTATCTGTATGTCACATGTGTTGGTGTGTACAGCACTGTGCATGAAGGAGATATAAAAATAGTTATTTTAATTATCCACAGGAGAGAAAGGGCACAACCAAACACAAATACAAATTATCAAACATCAATAGCGGACCCAGCAATAATGGAGAGCACAGATTTTTAAATACTGGTAATGTAATCAGTAGGAAACAGAAACAGGTGTGGGGCAAATTAATTAGCAAGAAAAGGAACATGATCAAATAAGGAAATTCAGTAAGAACAGAAGTCCATAAATGTGACACTGTACCAGTTTTTAAAAGTACAGGAGCACTATTTATGAACACTGAACACACTATATATTTTCTATAGTAACTCACTGATTATCACTGTAGTTAAAGGGGGGGGTGAAATGCTATTTCATGCATACTGAGTTTTTTACACTGTTAAAGAGTTGGATTCCCATGCTAAACATGGACAAAGTTTCAAAAATTAAGTTGTACGCTTGACGGAGTATTTCTGTTCCAAAAATACTCCTTCCAGTTTGTCACAAGTTTCGGAAAGTTTTTTTCGAGTATGGCTCTGTGTGACGTTAGATGGAGCGGATTTCCTTATATGGGTCTAAGGCACTTCTGCCGGAAGAGCGCACGCTCCCGTAGAGCAGAGCAGAGACATTCACTGATCACAGCGAGAGCGTCACGAAATGTCACAAAAGAAGTGTGTTTTTGGTTGCGAGGGCAAGACAACCCTGCACAGATTACCAAAAAAAAAAAAAAAACAGCATTAAGGGACCAGTGGAACGGAGTTTATTTTTACAGAGCATCGACGGAGTTGTGCAAGTGTTTGTGTTTGTTCCCTGCATTTCGAAGATGCTTGTTTTACAAACAAGGCCCAGTTTGACGCCGGATTTGCGTATCGTTTATTTCTTAAGGATGATGCAATCCCAATTAAAAAGGGTCACGATCGTGTGTTGGAACCGCAGGCGGTGAGTAAAACTGCTTCAAATATCTCTGTGTTGTTAACTTAGCTATCGGCGCGTAAGCACATAGAAAAAAAAAAGACGACATAAAGTGGAACTTAGTCATTTTCCAAAACCGCTAAGCAAATATATACAGTTTCAGTACATACCACATAGAGACGTCGTTGCTGATGCTGCTCTTGTTCAGTTTCAGCCTCTGGATCTGATTCTGGATCATAAATATACGCTGAATCTGATTGTTAGCCATGGTTTGTTTTGGATGATGTTTTTTTCCTCACGGTAATGTCACAGCTTCCAAACGCTCTCAACGCAAAAGCTTTACTGGCGCTCGTGATTCTTTCAGCTCCGCCCACACGTCACGCCTCCAGTGGCTCGTGTTTTTCTGAAAAAAATCGGAAAAATCAGACTATTTTTCTCTTATAAATATAAAACTAAAGACTTTTTGGAGATATGAAGGATGCAGTACTACTCTATAGGTACTCAAGAGTAACAGCAGATTGAGTGAAAATGAGCATTTCACCCCCCCTTTAATACAACTTTATGATATATATACATTAATAATGTGTAGTAAATACTATAATATACTACAGTGTACTACAATTTACTACATTTTATGAACTCACTTTAGTCAATATAAGTAAAACAACTGTAATATATACCGATAATATATATATATATATATATATATATATATATATATATATATATATATATATATATATATATGTACTATAATTTACTACAGTTTACCATAGAAAGTACTACAGTTTACTACAGTATTTTTTTCATGTGGGTTTCCCCATATTATTTTCCTCCTCTCGCCGCTTCACAATCCAGTCCAGCGGGTGCTTGTTTGAAGAAGATAAGTTTTACCGCGCTCTCTCAAAAAAGAAAAAAAAAAGTTTTGAAGCAAGCAGGAATATCTGGAGGAGTATCATCTGAACTGAGATCTGCTGCTGTGAAGATGATGTTTGTTAAAGAAGAGAGTGAAGAGAACAGGAAACCTGGAGAATAAAACACGAGGAACCAGAAATAAAACACGAGGAACCAGAAACCTGGAGAATAAAACACAAGGAACCAGAAACCAGGAGAATAAAAACAAGAGGAACCAGAAACCTGGAGAAAAAAAACACGAGGAACCAGAAACCTGGAGAAAAAAACACGAGGAACCAGAAACCTGGAGAAAAAAACACGAGGAACCAGAAAGCTGGAGAAAAAACACGAGGAACCAGAAAGCTGGAGAATAAAACACGAGGAACCAGAAATAAAACACGAGGAACCAGAACCCTGGAGAATAAAACATGAGGAACCAGAAAGCTGGAGAATAAAACACGAGGAACCAGAAATAAAACACGAGGAACCAGAAACCTGGAGAATAAAACACGAGGAACCAGAAACCTGGAGAAAAAAAACACGAGGAACCAGAAACCTGGAGAAAAAAACACGAGGAACCAGAAACCTGGAGAATAAAACACGAGGAACCAGAAACCTGGAGAAAAAAAACACGAGGAACCAGAAACCTGGAGAATAAAACACGAGGAACCAGAAACCTGGAGAATAAAAACAAGAGGAACCAGAAACCTGGAGAAAAAAAACACGAGGAACCAGAAACCTGGAGAAAAAAAACACGAGGAACCAGAAACCTGGAGAAAAAAACACGAGGTACCAGAAAGCTGGAGAAAAAAACACGAGGAACCAGAAAGCTGGAGAATAAAACACGAGGAACCAGAAATAAAACACGAGGAACCAGAACCCTGGAGAATAAAACACGAGGAACCAGAAAGCTGGAGAATAAAACACGAGGAACCAGAAATAAAACACGAGGAACCAGAACCCTGGAGAATAAAACATGAGGAACCAGAAAGCTGGAGAATAAAACACGAGGAACCAGAAATAAAACACGAGGAACCAGAAACCTGGAGAATAAAACACGAGGAACCAGAAACCTGGAGAAAAAAAACACGAGGAACCAGAAACCTGGAGAAAAAAACACGAGGAACCAGAAACCTGGAGAATAAAACACGAGGAACCAGAAACCTGGAGAATACAACACGAGGAACCTGAAACCCGGAGAAAAAAACATGAGAATACTGCAAAATACAGAACAAATTATAAAGCTTTAAGCAGGTTAAGATTTGTTGTTATTGGTACTTTTTTTGTCAATAAACCCAGATCACTCAATCTGCTAATGCAGTGATACTCAAATCTGGCTCGTGATATCCAATTTCTTGCAGAGTTTAGCTCCAACCCTAATCAGACAAACCTATCTCTGGATTTCTTATGATCCTGAAGACACTGATTAGCAAACTCAGGTGTGTTTGATTAGTGTTAGAGCTAAACTCTTCAGGAGTTCTGGATCTTGCGAGCCAGGTTTGAGGATCACTGTGCTAATGGGTCCTTCTTCCAGATCCCTGACAGGCGTTGCGTGATTAGTGACGGATGCAGAGAGAATTGGAAGTAGAAACTGAGGATTTGCAAAGAAAAATGTCAGAGGATTTAGATATAAACAAGAGTAGACTGTTTTTACTTTGCTTAAGTAAAGAAACTTTGCTTCCTTTGCGCCTATAAACAAACTCTCAAGACTAGCATATCTCAGAGGTTTGTGCACTGTGCATACGTTCTGCATCATCTGCTGGAACAGCTTCCGCATATAACATATAATAGAAGTGAGAGAAAAGAGTTTATGTTTGAAATATGGAAATTTTTCTTACAAAAAGGCATGCATTTACTACATGAGATTATACACCCACCAGAACTGTGTGAGCCTAGGGGTGCGCAATAAATATCGTCCGATAATTAATGCGCATCTTGTCAGTAAAGTCGGTTCTCGAATCAGCGGTAACTTTCATCAGGTGCGTGATTTCACATAGAGCAGCTATTACTACACAGAGCCGTTGTTAACTGACTAGTTGCACAAATAATCGCTGATAATGAACGTGGATTTGCGCATCTATTCAGTTAACAACGGCTCTAGAACCAGAAACCTGGAGAAAAAAACACGAGGAACCAGAAACCTGGAGAATACAACATGAGGAACCTGAAACCCGGAGAAAAAAACATGAGAATACTGCAAAATACAGAACAAATTATAAAGCTTTAAGCAGGTTAACATTTGTTGTTATTGGTACTTTTTTTGTTTTTCAATAATATGCATGTAAGATAATTGTGTAGTTGTTCAAACATTTGAGTTATTCTTATAGAAACTAGTTATTCTTTTTTATATAATGTAATTTTTTTTTATATATATAAAATAAGATCAATGTACCTCAATCATGGAAAATTTCAGGGAAATTTTGTTGTTTTCATACAAAAACAAACACTATTCGTCTTTATCAACTACTGCAGCAGCATAATATGTCTATGTGAATCTAAATATAGTCTGATTTTATTTTAACTACACTAAAAACTGCTGGGGCATTGTGGAGTTATGCCTGTTGGTTTATTTTTTCAGTGTTGGGTAGTGTTTGTGTAACTCAGCTGTTGGGTTAGTGGGAGGCTGCTCGATAACATCCACTGAACACAACAACAATGAAATGTAGAGACGACCACCAATGGTCAGAATATTATTGACTAAAGATTAATGATCAGCAGCAGTTCAAGTAATGTTTGCAAAAGTAACACTTATATCACTTATAGCAACCATAATAAGTCATTTATATGTGAATGCCTCTTAGTCTGAAAACTTTACCATGATGTGGAAAAGAAATATTGGAATCGGTTTGTTACTCTGTTTTATTAGTGTTCATTTATTTTATTAAACTGGATAAATTGTTTTCTTATGCCATGATCTGTCTGAATGCTCGATTGATTTGTTTATTTATATTTATATTTGCACCTTAAAATACAAAATGACATGATTACGGAGTTCAGATATTCATTCCTATTTTACAAGAGAAGCAATTAAAGATCAATTACAAATCTACATGACAGTATAACTTGCATCTGTGTTTTCTAAATATATCATCGAAGAATGACTTGTTTTAAAATAAATAATGAAGAACAAATGTAAAATTTATCTCGGTATCTCTTAAAAGTGTTAGTCTCCTCTTCAGTGTCCTGAACAAGAACAGTTTGTAAAAAGCTACTTTCCTTCATGAAAATGTAAGCAAACTACAGGTGAAATGCGTTATACAGTAAGACAACTGAACATGGATTTAATGAAACTCATAAGAAAGCACGATATTATTTAAATCATGAAACAAACTGACATACAAGAATAAAACCTTTGTTACATTGTTCTTTGTGGAGGAACTCCATCTCTGATTTGATCTGAATCTCAGTTGAATCAGCTGGTTTCGAAGATGAAGATTAACTTCATTTACTGTGAAAATGATAGATAATGCTTCTTTGTCATGTCATGGTTAGAACAGATTTATTCTGAAATCTGAATACTGTATATTTTCTTGCTCAGTGCATTCTTGTTTCACATTTGTTGATGACTCAGATCTGAAAGTGCTGGATCTGAAGATGATATACTTAGGGATCATCAACACCATGGGTAAAGACGTATGGTGATGATAACACTGTTTGAAAAAATATACAGACTGACTGTCCACACGAAAAAGATCAGGTGTCAATTTGAGATTTATCCACTCTGGGATCTGGTTTAAAAAAATACAATTGCGGTTTCAGGCTCCCAAAATGCTTGATCCGTCTGGATGAACACAGCTAAATGCACCTTTGTTTATGGGGCCTTGATGTGAATGTTTTTTGTAGGCTATGTCTGTGTAGAGCAGATGAATATTTGAAACACGTTCCAGAAGCAGCGCAGTGGCATGATTTGTCTCCAGTGTAAATCCTCTCATGTTTTCAGACTTGATGACACACTGAATCTCGTTTCTTAAGAAGTTTCTCTCCAGTGTGAATCCTCTGGTGCGGTTTTAAACAGATCACTGAGTTAAAAGTAAAAAAAAAATTTACACTCAAAACACATGTACTCTCTTACACCAGTATGTATTTTCTTATGTACTTTCAAATTTTGTAGAAACAAACAAAAAAAATTATTTCCACACAAATGACATGAATGTGACTTGTCCTTTGTATGAACTCTCAGTGATTCTTCAGGTCTGAAGCCCTCAAAAATGTTTTCCTGCACTGATCACAAGTGTACAGTTTCTCTCCCGTGTGAACTCTCATGTGATGCTCAAGACTCGTTTTGCTTGTCAAACTCTTTCCACACTGAGTGCAGATGAAAGATTTCTTGGCTCTTCTTTTCTTTAAATATTTCTGTTTGGTTTGAGAGCAACTCAAGTTTTTCTTCAGTTTTGACTTGATTTTTCTCCTCAACTTCACTTAATTCTTCATTCTCCTCATTTTCTTCAATCAACTCTGAAATAAAAGTAAAAAATAAATGGTTTATTTTCAGTATCTTGTAAAAAAAAAGCGGAGAAATGTGAAAATAGAAGTGAACCCTGATGTAACAGGGCCGCTGCTGTCCAAATGTGTGCTCTAAGCAGGATTGTTTTGTTGTGCCCCCCTTCCTCAAATATGAAAAAAAAAAAAAAAAAAAAAAAAATACTATAGGAGTGAAAATAGAACATTAATAAAATAAAATTTTCATAAATTAATACATTTTATTATTTACACAATTTATTGTAACTCTCGACATATACCAATGGCTATAACTTTATTATGACTATATTTATTTTATAGTCTCAAGCATTCAGAAATCATGCAAAAGAAGTTTAAAAAAAAGTTTTACTATGATAAAACCATAGTTTATTGGTGTAAGGACTGTGATGTCCACATGTTTTTTTTTTTTTTTTTTTTTTAAAGAAGTTAGAGGCTGTGTCATCTGTAGCAAAACGGTTTGAAAATGAAAAAAATAAAAGATTAAGTGAATATTTGAATTAAATGCTTTGGCAAATAGCCTAAACAAAGATCTGATCCTCCTTAGGCAGCAATTACATGTTATGTACATAAATTATTTTGTATTAGCCTACACATAATTAACAGTTTTATTAACCAATCATTATTGCCTCATTGTTTTTATATAATGCATTTTAAAGTTTTAGTTTTTATAACAACAACAAAATTATTACAGCAGTATCACCGCTCGGTATAAGCAGCAACGCAACTCCCAGGGGGGCACCATTCCAGTTGCTCAACCCCCCCCCCCTAAAAGAAAAAAAACACCCGCCATTCCCCCATTCGCTCTCAAACTGCTCACACCTCATGTTTGCGGCCTAATATTCATAATTGATGGATGGCCGTCTATTGCTGGGTCATTATACGAATTATATTTCGGTCATTATATTTCTGTTTTGAAAATCTTTAAGCCCCTTTTTGGATTAAGTAGATCCTTACCTCTCAGGAAAATGTGCCGTGCCATCTCAGGCTATCTTATTTTTTTAATTTTTTTCATTTAACTAATTTAAATGTGTGTTTTTGGTCAACCCTGTTACCAACATATTAATTACTTTTTGAAAAGGTTTTAAATACATGTATAGAACAAATCTGATATACTGTGGAAGATATACTCCCCCTTGTTATATTAAGAGTGTTTGTGAATTGAGAATATTGAAAGTTTTATTTTTTTAAGGGGATGAATAAAAATGATGAAAAACCGAAACTTATCTGTTTGCATGAACTTTAACTTTAAAACGTTTTAACTGTTGCCCCGCCTTCTACTTCTCAAACCTCATACTTTCTATGATATTGTGCTGAGAAAACACAGATTTACCCATTGTGTGTTGGTAGTGGCGTGTACCACAGTTTGCTTTGCCAATTGAGAAACTTGATTGGTAAACGGTTTGCCAGAATATACCCTGACCCAGATCTATCCCGTTAGTGAAGCATTGGTTTCCACACTGGTTTCATTAAATAAATAAAGGAAATTATTATTTTAAAAGATTCACGAATAAGAATCATCTGTTCACGAACTGGATCGTGAACTTGCATTACCGAGCCAAAGATGATACTGAACATTTCGAATGAATAAAGAAGTTAATCTGTAAACCACATAAAGCTATTGTTTGACTTCATAAACCTTTATTTTATGCATGCTTCGTATGGATCTGTTGACTGAATGCATAGTGTGATTTCTAGGAGAATGTTTGTGTCGTTATGTGCTTGTAACGGGAAAAAATCAGTCGCGGTATTGTTTGAAATCCCCAAACTTAAATATTAAATTAATAAATTACATCAAAATAAAAGTAATCACTGGTAATCTAAAATAGTTTTCAGATGTAACTGTAATCTGATTACCCCTTATTTAAAATGTAATTTTAACGAAATACAGTTACTCATATTTTGTATTTTACATACGTAACGCTGTTACATGTATTTCTTTACACCCCAGCCCTGATTATTTATGATTGTGTAGCATACTGTAAATGTAAGTAGTTCACATGCCATCAAATAACCATACAAGTCACACAAGCTTGATTTATTTTTTGACAAGAAAACTTTTTCAAACTATTTGGATGGAGTGCATGTATGGAGAGTATCCCAAATGCAAACTGAAAAGCTTGTTAATTTATTGACTTCTCATAATAAATATAATAATGACTTTTGATTTATAAAGCACATTTATAAAACCCAATGCACTTGTGTGTATCAGTATAGATCAGTAACCTCAACATATTTTAGCCTATCTATCAGTAGAATAAATAAAAAAAACATGATTTTTAGGGATGAAAACTGTAAAAACATGTATATTATGTATACTATTTGTAAGAAAAGTATGTCTGTTAAAATTCTCAGTCATCCAGGTCATAGTTATCCAAGAAGGGTTGGCTCAGGGGTGACAACCCCACAGAGGTTAAATGCCTGGCACTCCCCATCAGTCATTTAGAAATGAAGAAACCCCTTGGATGAGAGGCAATAGCTTCAAATATGGACGTACCAAGTCCAGTTGCCCTTGATTTAACCCTTCTTAACATGGGTAAGACACACAAAAGCGTACTTGCGTCAACCCTCTTACCCTGGAATGGTTACAGGGTTGACGGTAACAGGGTTGACGAAAAAGGTTATTGCCAGCCATTACTAGCCATGAGGTATAGGCAATGACACTACATTACGTGCCTTAATGAGAGCCTTAAATATTATCATATATGTAAATTTTTAAATTTGTACAAAAAACTTTTTAACATATGCTTTTCTGGTAACAGGGCTGACACAATGAGCGTGTCCCTGTCTTTCAGACATTACATAACCTCAAAGAAAATTAATTAAAAAGAAGAGAACACTTACTTGTCTTCTACCATCAACTTCATGAAAGTCAGATAATGTCACTTCCTGGACCTGATGCAACTTTTGGAACAGTCCATTATCTTTAAAGAGGTGTTTTTATAAAAAGTAACAGGGTTGACGAGAACCTAGGGACCCGACTAAATTGTGTGTTTTTTATTTTATTTGACACGTTAAGAATAAAATCCATTTATGACTAATGAACTGACACTTAAGGCTTTATACAAGTATATGTTTTTTTATGATAGTTTGACTTTTTTGGCCTCGATAGCAAGTAGAAGTAGAAAAATCTTACTGAGGGACAGGCCATTTTCAACATTTCTTCAAGATGCTTTCTACAAAAATGTGATTAAAATCCTTTAAAATCCAAAGAAACAGAAAATAATTTATTCTTATATTATGAGACATTATGGAAACTAAAATATAAAATATTCTATTTGTTTTATGTTTTATTAAGATTTACAGAGCTTTTTTTTCCTGAGGGACACAAAATGGCACGTTTTCGTATAATGACCCTGCTGTCAGAGACTGTTCCAGTGGTCTTCCCTTGCTGCTTCTTAGTTTACTGTGTTCCTGATGTTATATCACCTGTGAACCTCACTACCCTCTTGTATCAGCCCGTTTTGTCAATAAACCCAGATCACTCAATCTGCTAATGCAGTGATACTCAAATCTGGCTCGTGATATCCAATTTCCTGCAGAGTTTAGCTCCAACCCTAATCAGACAAACCTATCTCTGGATTTCTTATGATCCTGAAGACACTGATTAGCAAACTCAGGTGCGTTTGATTGGCGTTAGAGCTAAACTCTTCAGGAGTTCTGGATCTCGCGAGCCAGGTTTGAGGATCACTGTGCTAATGGGTACTTCTTCCAGATCCCTGACAGGCGTTGCGTGATTAGTGACGGATGCAGAGAAAATTGGAAGTACAAACTGAGGATTTGCAAAAAAAAAAAAAAAAAAAATTGTCAGAGGATTTAGATATAAACAAGAGTAGACTGTTTTTCCTTTGCTTAAGTAAAGAAACTTTCCTTCCTTTGCTCCAATAAACAAAACTCAAGACTAGCATATCTCAGAGGTTCGTGCACTGTGCATACGTGCTCCGTCATCTGCCAGAACAGCTTCCACAAATGACAGACATTGGAAGTGAGAGAAAAGAGTTTGTTTGAAATATGGATATTTTTCTTACAAAAATACATGCATTTACTAATGAGATTATTCACCCACCAGAACTGTGTGAGCGATGAATTATTATGAATGTGCATGCTTTATTTGTGGACTGTTTAAATGCTGACTGCACTGATAAAGCTTAGATAGCAAGGACATTTTTTAATAGAACTCATCTGAAAGAAGAAAATCATATAAACCTAGGATTCTTTTTGGGTGAACGAACCCTTTAAAAATGTTTGATTAACTATGCAATTGACCATTCGCAGGGAGCATGATTGAGAGGTGATCTGACCAATCAGAATGTGGATATAATATGTGCCGCCACTGCTATATGTCATCTCGCCTGACTGAATTGAATTTTTTTAAATATAACTAAACATAAAAACGTGTGCAGAGGGTTAACCTGTGCTGTTGTCGATTGCCACAGTAACAGCAATACAAATGTATCCCATCTAAATTAAACACAGCAGTGAACACAGACCCAGAGCAGTGGGAAGCCTTTTTTTTGCTGCGGTGTCCAGGGAGCAGTTGGAGGTTCAGTGACTTGCTCAAGGGCACCCCAGTCTTGGTATTGAGGGTGGAGAGAGCACTGTAAATTCACTTCTCCCACCCACAATCCCTGCCACTACAAAACTTGAACCTGTAACCTTTGGGTTACGAGTCCAACTATCTAATAATTAGGCCACGACTTCCCAAAAACAAGTGAATCCATCTGAAAGGACCACTGAATCACTGGCTCACTTGATTCATTCAAAAAATGAAACAAAACACTGTATTCCTATGCACTGTAACAAAGTAATAATAGCACATTTGCTTTTGCGCACTTGTGCTGATATTCAGAAAAATACATTGCTTGTGCAATGAATATAAAAATAACTCATACATGGGTATTTTTTTCTTTCATTGCTTGAATTATAAGGCCTTTCTAACTGCAATCTAATAAACTTAATTGCGCAGTGAATGCCTTTGGACTTTGAATAAGACATGTTTTTGTTTGTTTGTTGCAAAGTCTGTGACATACTTGATAATGTCAGCTCTCATATCGCCTCACAGTAACACATAAAGTAAAATAACATTACGTCAGGAGAATTTCTTCAATTGTAATCAAGAAAAAAGTAATATCTTCTGTTGTCTTCTTTTTTAACCCATCCCTTCTTTCAAGAGAAGCAAATAAGGATCAGTTGCAAAGCTACATGACAATATATCTTGCATCTGCATTTTTTAAATACATCTTAAGGGGAAGAATAATTTGTAATTTTAAAAATAACAACAAATAAAAAAAAGCACAATAATAAAATGTTTTGACAGTTTTTTGGTGAGGAACTCCATCTTTGATTTGATCAGAATTTCAACTGTATCTTGAATACTTACTGTGATAGTTTTTTGTATGACTGTGTAGAGCAGATGAACGATTGAAACATTTCCCACATTCAGTGCAGTGATACGGTTTCTCTCCAGTGTGAATCCTCTCATGTCTTTTCAGATTTGATGAATGACTGAATTTCCGGTCACAGTGTGAACACTTATAAGGTTTCTCTCTAGTGTGAATCCTCTCATGCGGTTTTAAACACTTTGCTGTAAAAAAAAAAAAAAAAAATCAGTGTGGTACAATTTTTGTTTAAGGCACTTCAGTTTCTATAATATTTTACTGAGGAGATGCTTTTGTCATTTTTTTTTGCCATCCCCCCTCAACTCGAGCCCTGGGTATCGTTGAGATATAAGAGTGTAAGGACCATCGACTCTACCTGCGTGACTCCACCGAGCAAGGAAAACGAAAAGGCACATGAGATTTGCTTTTCTCCCCTTTAATTTTTTTATAGCTTGTTCTCAAATACTTATTAAGGTCACTTGTAGCCACTATGTGCTTTCAGATCTCTACTATCACTACTAACACTCGGAGAGCAAGAAAAAAACATCGAAGGAAGGCCTATCTGACAAATATATGGCCTGTCCCTCTGACCTCTACTACTACGCTCTCTGTTCCAGTTGGTCTCTGGAACTGCCAGTCTGCTGTTAACAAAGCAGACTTCATTTCTTCTATTGCTACTCATTCTAGTCTCAACCTCATGGCACTGACAGAGACTTGGATCAAACCTGAAGATACTGCCACCCCTGCAGCCCTCTCCACTAATTTCACTTGTTCCCACACTCCTCGTACAACTGGGAGGGGTGGAGGTACTGGTTTCCTTATATCGAAATAATGGAAATTTGATCTTGAGCCATCACCTACAGGTAATGGTTCATTTGAATCACATGCCATTACTGTAACCCACCCTGTTAAAATCCACTTTGTGGTCATTTAACGTCCCTCAGGTCAATTGGGAAACTTCTTGGAGGAGTTGGATGTGCTGCTATCAAACTTTGCTGAAGATGGTACTCCTCCGGTACTGCTTGGTGAATTCAACATCCACCTAGATAAACCTCAGGCAGCTGACTTCAACACTCTGCAGTCCTCATTTGATCTCAAGCGAGCGTCTACTACAGCGACTCACAAATCAGGCAACTGGACCTCATCTACACGCGCTGTTGCTCCGTGGACACTCTTCAGTTGCTCCACTGCACACCTCAGACCACTTCCTCATTACTGCTAACCTAGCAGTTACTCCTGAAGCGGCACAAATTCCACCGCAAGTCACCTTTCGACGGAACCTACGTTCACTCTCTCCATCTCGCCTAACTTCTGTGGTTTCATCTTCACTTCCTTCACTCTCTCAGTTTTCAGCTCTGGACACGAACAGTGCTACGGACACTCTTTGCTCCACTCTAACCTCTTGCTTGGATAACTTTTGCCCACTGTCATCTAGACGCGCATGCACCACCCCATCTGCCCCCTGGCTGTCCGATGTTCTCCGTGAACATCGCTCTAAACTTAGGGCTGCAGAGAGGAGATGGCATAAATCAAGAAACTCTACCAACCACAGTGTATATCAGTCTCTCCTCTCTTTCCTTCTCTCCACTCTCAGAGATGGACGTTTCCAAACTTATCCTGTCCAATCATCCTACTACTTGTCCATTTGATCTGATCCCCACTCATCTCCTTCAAGCGATTTCTTCTTCAGTCATACCTTCAATTACTCACATTATCAACTCCGTTCTTCACGCTGCAATAGGGCTGCACGATTAATCGCATGCGATTATCATGGGTGTATCGTCAGTAAAGCTTAAGTTCCACCTCTTTGATGGATCCTTCATGGTGTCTTGGACGGGTGATGTTTCTAAGTCACAACAACTTGCTACTGTGGTTCCTCAAGGCTCAGTACTTGGACCACTTCTCTTCTCCATCTACATGACGTCATTAGGATCTGTCATTCAGAAGCATGGCTTTTCTAATCACCGCTACGTTGAAGACACTCATACTTCTCATTCCAACCAGATGACCCGCTTATTTTTCAGCCAGTCTGTGTGACATTTCTAGCTGGATGAATAGCCATCACCTTCAGCTCAACCTTACTAAAACAGAACTGCTGGTGGTTCCAGCTGACCCAAAGTTTCATTACAACTTCTCTATACAGCTGGGTTCGTCACCCATAACTCCTTCCAGGATGGCAAGAAACCTAGGAGTTGTGATGGATCATGAGTTACGCTTCACAGACCACATTGCTACAATGACCAAGTCCTGCAGATTTGCCTTATACAACATTAGGAAGATTAGGCCCTCCTTGTCAGAGCAAGCCACCCAACTTCTTGACCCAGAATGCAGCAGCGAGGGCTGTCTTCAGTGTGCCAAAAAAGCTCATAATACTCCTCTACTCCTTAGTTTACACTGGCTACCAGTAGCCGCTCATATCAAATTCAAGGTACTGGACTGTGCCTAGCTGGTGGAATGACCTCCCAATCTCAATTCATACTGCGGAGTCTTTTCTCATTTTCAAAAAACATCTAAAGACTTATCTTCTTCGCCAGCACTTAACCAACTAATACTAGCACTTACCTTTTCTTGTCTTTCATATTCTTATACAAAAAAACAAAAACAAAAAAATCCTGGCTATATGTTCTGTACTAGACTAGACTTGTCATGGCACTTGTATACTGTAGTTGTTGTTTTCTTGTTGATCGGATTTCTTCTGTTGTTCTCATTTGTAAGTCGCTTTTGATAAAAGCGTCTGCTAAATGATTAAATGTAAGATTTTAACGTTATTATAATTCTCACGATACTGCACATCAGTCAAGCTCTTTAATGTTATTATTTTTTTCATTAAATACCGTTTTCTGGTACCCATCCCTTCTTACAAGAGAGGCACAGAAGGATCAGTTGCAAAGCTACATGACAGTTTAAAAACGGTGTATTAAAAGAAACCAAAATAATAAAATGTTATCTGGAGAGGAACAACATCTTTTATTTGATCAGAATTCCAGCTGTATCTTGAATACTTACTGTGATAGTTTTTTTTATGATTGTATAGAGCAGATGGACGACTGAAACACTTCTCACATTCAGTGCAGTGATACGGTTTATCTCCAGTGTGAATCCTCTCATGTCTTTTCTTATTTCCTGCATGACTGAATCTCGTATCACAGTGTAAACACTTGAAAGGTTTTTCTCCAGTGTGAATCCTCTGGTGCCGTTTTAAACAGTTTGCTGAAGTAAAAGTCTTTTCACACTCCAAGCACACGTGGTCTCTCACAGCAGCATGTATTTTCTGATGTTCTTTCAAATGTTGTAGACGTGAAAAACTCTTTCCACAAAAATTACATGAATGTGGTTTCTCCTTTGTATGAACTTTCAGGTGCTGCTTTATGTCTGAAGCCCTCAAAAATCTTTTGCTACATTTATCACACGAGTACGGTTTCTCTCCAGTGTGGGTGTTCATGTGTCTCTTAAGGTTTGCTGAGTGTGAGAAACTCTTCCTGCACTGATCACAAGTGTACAGTTTCTCACCAGTGTGAACTCTCATGTGAATCTCAAGACTACATTTGCTAATCAAACTCTTCCCACATTGATCACAAGTGTACAGTTTCTCTCCTGTATGAATTCTCATATGTGTTATAAGGATTCCTTTCAATGCAAAATTATTCCCGCATTGATCACATGTGTATGGTTTCTCTCCAGTATGAACAATCATGTGACGCTCAAGACTATATTTACACTTTAAACTCTTTCCACATTGATTACATGTGTACGGTTTCTCTCCTGTATGAATTTTCATATGGTTCATAAGGGTTCCTCTTCGTGCAAAACTCTTCCCGCACTGATCACATGTGTACTGTTTCTCTCCAGTGTGAATTCTCATGTGAACATCAAAACTATTTTTTCTTTTCAAACTCTTTCCACACTGAGTGCAGGTGAAAGATTTCTTAGCTCTTCTTTTCTTCAAATCTTTCTGTTTGGTTTGAGAACAACTCAAAGGTTTATCTCCCGTTTTGACATGATCTTTCTCCCCATCTTCACTAATTTCTTCATTAAACTCTAAAAGAAAAGAACAGAAATGTGAAAGTACATAAAAGTCAACCCTGGTCTAACAGACAATTTCTATTCAATTTTTTTCTCCTTTTGATGTCATTTTCAAAATGTTACCCTTCCTGAAACTTTTCATGAGTGAAGTACATTGATCTTCAAAATATAATTTTTAAAGCATTATAGACACAAATCACATTTCTATAATGACAAATGTTAAATATTTGATCAACTACACAAACACATTTTGTTGAAAAAAACTATTCCTTATTATTTACTGCTCTATTATTCAGTTTCTCTAAAGATTGTTTCTGTTACAACAAACTAAATCTAAAACTGCAGCAGATGTGTTCTTGCTCTGCCACTTTTTATATATATTTAATTGTAGTACAGCACTGACTTTGTAGCACACGTTTGACTGCACTGTTTCCGTTGTCTTTAAGTAACATTTTATCTGTCGTCTCGTTTCAAGAGTTTTGCTCCACGTTGCATATCATCAAAATATAATAATGATTTTTGTTCGGGAGCTTTTATAAAAATAGCGAGTCTGCGCTGTGGATCATTTCAGAAAGATAACAGCTTTAACACCAGCATTAAACACTTTTTTAAATAAGTCGAGCTCAAAACTCTCTTTCAGTCAGCAGCGAGTGTTTGAAATAACTTGATCCAATGTGGATTATAATCACTAAATAAGGCAGAAATATTTATAAGCGATGAAAAAGATATGCACGCTAAACATGTTACCATAGTAAACATATGACAGCTTGAAGAAATCAGACATCAACTTCTTATTCTCTATCACAATCGTGTATTTATTAAGTAACTTATATTATCTGTCACAAGCCTCGTCTCGAGAGTTTATCTCACGTTGCCTATGATAAAAGAATATAGCCTAATAATGTTTTTTGTTCGGGAGCTTTTATAAAAATAGAGATATTATCATTCATTCTAAATATGACAGCTACTGTGGCTTCAAATGAACAGAAACAGTCTAGACTGAATAGCAGGCTATTTTCATAAGTGTTAAAAATAAATAAAATAGAAATAAGTGTATTTATGTGTGATTAATTTTGAGTCCTGATAAATTAAATCAATTCTATAGTTAAAACAACGATGCTTTTGAATTTGAATATATAACAAAGCATGCAAACAAACTGCCGCTTTTATCATGTTCATTTTGTGATCGCGCATGTTCCAGTGACTTATTTCTTAGTTTTCTGATAACTTCTCTTTGATGGTGAAATGATGAGGTTGCATGACATTGTTCTGAGAGGCGTGTAAAGGGCGTGTTTTAGTGATGCGCAGCGGTGCTTCAAGCTCCACTGTGTGGAAACCCTGTGCTATTCTGGCCTTGTGCTATTGGCCCGGGGCTATGAGTCCCGCCCGGCCCGCTTTAAGCCCTGGCTCGCACTGGCCCGACAGTGGAAATGCGGCTAATGGGGCTGTAGTCATTTGGAGATAAGGCTAGGTAAATCTGGGTATCATCAGCATAGCTGTGATAGGCAATTTGGTTCTTTCTCATTATTTTATTCAGTGGGAGCATATACAGGCTAAACAAGAGCGGTGCAAGAATTGACCCTTGTGGGACTCCGCATGTCATGGACGTCCACTTAGACTTATGCTCTCCTAGACTCACATAATAGCCTCTCCCTTCTAAGTATGATCTGAACCATTTGAGTACCATCCCAGAAAGCCCGACCCAGTTTTCCAGTCTATCTAGTAGTATGTTTTGATCGACAGTGTCAAACGCAGCACTGAGATCTAGCAATACCAGCACCGATATTTTGCCAGTCAGAATTTAAGTGAATATCATTTATTATCTTAATGAGTGCTGTGATGCGGTCGGAAACCAGATTAAAAAATTGTCCAGGTATCCATTTGAGTTTAAGTATTTGTTCAGCTGATTAAAAACTACCTTTTCTATAATTTTGCCTATAAAAGGAAGATTAGATATTGGTCTAAAATTGCTCAAAATTGTGTTATCAAGATTGCTCTTTTTCAGGAGGGGCTTTACAACTGCAGTTTTTAGGGAGTTTGGAAATGTCCCAGAAAGAAGTGAGGCATTCACCACTTCTAAGAGATCTGCTTTTAAGCAGTCAAGCACACTTTTGAAAAAAGATGTGGGAAGTGTGTCAAGACAACAGGTAGACGATTTTAGGTGCTGCACTATGTCTTCCAGAATTTTGCTATCAATTGTTTCAAAAATAGACATAGTATCTTTTTGATATTTTGGATGAATCTGTCTGACCTCTGCATTACTTGAGGATGTGCTAATCGCCTTCCTGATATTTATGATCTTCTCAGAAAAGAAAGAAGCAAACTCATTGCATTTGCTGTCTGAGAGCATATCACTGGGAATCTGACTTTGGGGGTTTGTCAGTCTCTCAACAGTGGCAAAAAGAGTACGAGTGTTGTTTAAGTTACTGTTTATAAGGTTTGAGAAGAAGTTCTGTCTAGCTGTGGCTAGTTTCACATTAAAAGCATGAAGGATGTCTTTATAGATGCTATAGTGAATTTCAAGTTTCGTCTTCCTCCACATCCGCTCTGCTTTTCTGCATTGTCTTTTCATAGTTTGAACTGCTGTTGATCTTCTCCAAACTGATTTCTGTCTAATTGTTTTCTTACTGACTATTATTGGAGCAATATCATCGATAACATTCTTAACTTTTGAGTTGAAGGAATCAAGGAGAATATCAATAGAGTCTGCAGAAATGCTTGGTGTTAAAGATATAGCCTCCATAAATAGTACACTTGTGTTCTCGTTTATCCATCTCCTTCCGACAGAGACAGATCTAGATTCAGTGGTAGCAGAGATCAATATATCAAAGAAAATACAGAAGTGATCAGATAGTGCTACGTCCTTAGTAACAATGGATGAAATGTTTAGACCCCTACTGATGATTAGATCCAGAGTGTGTCCACCTTTGTGTGTGGGTCCATGCACATGCTGAGTCAAGTCAAAAGTGTTTAGAACCATTTTCATTTTTTTTGTAGTTTTGTTTTCTGCATTATCTATGTGAATTTTAAAATCCCCTGCAATTGCAAAACAGTCAAACTCTGAGGAAATTATTGATAACATTTCTGTGACCTCTTCAACAAAGGCTGGAGAGTATTTTGGAGGCCTGTAAATAATAATAAACACCTTTCAGCACAATCCCTAGATATTCGAAAGACAAGTACTGACCAAATGACACTTGCTTGCATTGATAGACATCTTTAAATAGAGCAGCTACACCCCCACTTCTCCTAACAGTCCTGCAGACACTCATGTAAGTGAAGTTAGGAGGGGCTGCTTCATTAAGGACTGTTGCACTGCAGTTGTCTTCAAGCCATGTTTCGTTTAAAAACATAAAATCCAGATTGTTTGTGGTTATAAAGTCATTGATTAGAAATGATTTATGTTTTAGTGAGTGAATGTTTAAAAGTGCTAGCTTGATGGCAGTGCTTTGTGTCTTTACATCAATCTTAGTTTGATGCATAATAGGCCGCAGATTAGATGAGTTTGCCCTTCGGCTTGAGAAGGCCTTAGACTTTCTATCACGTGATAAAACTGAAATAGAGAAAGCTTCAGGCACACTGGATTATTAAGCCAGGTTATTGCCAAAAACATGAAATCCAGCTAACATGAAGTAAAAAAAGAATTAAGTAAAAAAGTATTGTTAGCTAGCAATCTAGCATTAATCAGAGCCAAATGTAGAGTGCAATCCTCACTGGCCGACAGCGGTGCAGAGGTTCAAACCCGAACCCGCATAGGAGGAGAAGACACAGTCGACAGGTCAATTCTAGCGAATGCCAGGCAGCACGATGGTCTGACCTGTGCTTTTTCTGAGCGCTGCATACACCCGAAGCGTGATTAAGTCTGTCAAACAGCGCCTGATTATTAAACCAAGTTATCTCTTGCACTTTAACTAATACTTTAAAAAGAAGTCGTGGCCTAATGGTTAGAGAGTCAGACTCCCAATTGAAAGGTTGTGAGTTCGAGTCCCGGGCCGGCAGGAATTGTGGGTGGGGGGAGTGCATGTACAGTTCTCTCTCCACCTTCAATACCATGACTTAGGTGTCCTTGAGCAAGGCATCGAACCCCCAACTGCTCCCCGGGCGCCGCAGCATAAATGGCTGCCCACTGCTTCGGGTGTGTGTTCACAGTGTGTGTGTGTTCACTGCTCTGTGTGTGTGCATTTCGGATGGGTTAAATGCAGAGCACAAATTCTGAGTATGGGTCACCATACTTAGCTGAATGTCACATCACATTAAAAAACACAAGGTTTTCAATTAAACTGAAGTTGGTTATTGTAAGATTATATCATGATCTCTATCAGATATTTCTGTGAGTTTGCCTCTCTGCAATCCTCCTCCCTTATTACTCCTTTTCTTCTGTCTTGTTAAAGGTCAATGTCCCATTTACCAAAGAATATGGGTAAGCAAACAGTCGCTGGTCCACATTGAAGTAGCAAAAAATACTCAACTGTTTGGTTTTCCACATTCCTCAAAATAGCATTTATGTTCAGAAGAAGAAAGAAACTCATTCAGGTTTAAAAACACCTTTGAGTGAGTAAATGGTTTAATTTTTATTTTTGGGTGAACTATTCATTTAACATTAATAAAACAACAAAACACAAAGAGAAAAATCACTCACTGCTCTTGATGGAAGAAATTTTATACAGTTGCTTTAGGAATCAGTTTATATAGTGTTTTATTTTTATATTTGTTCATTCAATTTCTTGAATGCTCCTGCTAAATAAAGCTATTGTATCTTAAAAATAAAGCATGGCTTGTTTTATCTGTATATTATGTGTAGTTGTAATGTGTATCTTTGTCATTCTTTTATCTTTGTTATTAAAAAATTAGAACAAAGATTTTTATCTTCGCCCTCTTTGGCCTAAATATCTGCTTCTTTTTTTTTTTTTGTTACAAAGACTGTCTTTATAATAGGGAAATTAGTTTGTCTGTAATTTCAGACAACATGCAAAATCGTAAAACCAACATGACAAAGAATTGTAATAAAATTGTGAATCGTGATATATATATATATATATATATATAAAAAACATTGTTTGAATGGGTTAGAAATAGTACATAGAAGTCTGACTGAGTCTAATGGGCTTCAGTGTGTTTGATTTGAATTTTATCAAGCCAGCCTAAATATTAACAATTGTTAATACTCACAGTGAAACTAATTAAAGAAATGGGATGTAAAATAAAATAAAAAACACCTGCAAACTAAGAAAACAACTTCATCAATTTGACAACAGATGCACTGCAAATACTCAAACACAGCCAAACAAAGAAACACGCAGCAAATAAAATTATTTATACGGCCACCGTAGAAACAGCCTTAGTCTAGTCCAAAATTCAATCGACTGAATTCCTGGAGGAAGACTAAATTGAGGCTTAAATTAAACCTACCAGGAAGCAGGTTTAACCTCAAATTAACATTGCCTTTCCAGTCTTTATGTTCTTAATAAGCCTGTGAAAGCCTTTTTTTTAAAAAAAATATCAAAAGGTAAAAATACAGATTTATTTTCACAACCTTCTTTGATGATATTTTCTTAGGGTGCCAATAATTTTGACCATCTATCCCCCCTCTCTCTCTCTCTCTCTCTAAAACAGCTGCTTTATTTTAACACAATAAACAATAATTTGCATGTTGCAAAACTGACAAAAACAGCTGAGTGAAAGAAAAAAAATAATAGATTTCTAGGCATTACCTAGACCTAGGCATCAGTTTCATTAAATGTTTAAGCTTTTATTTGTTCATTCCATCTTTTGTAGGCAAACAGTCATTAAAGATGAGTGAAGAATAAAAACCAACCTCTTTGATCCTGTTTTATTCTCCAGGTTTCTGGTTCCTCCTGTTTTATTCTGCAGGTTTCTGGTTCCTCCTGTTTTATTCTCCAGGTTTCTGGTTCCTCCTGTTTTATTCTCCGGGTTTCTGGTTCCTCTTGTTTTATTCTCCAGGTTTCTGGCTCCTCTTGTTTTATCATCCTGGTTTCTGGTTCCTCTTGTTTTATTCTCCAGGTTTCTGGTTCCTCCTGTTTTATTCTCCAGGTTTTTGGTTCACTCGTGTTCTCTTCATTCTCCTCTTTAAAAAACATAATCTTCACAGCAGCAGATCTCAGTTCAGATGATATTCCTGCTTGCTTTAAACCTTAGTCACGACTGTGAGGATGAGAATATTAAAGGTATTTATTGACCTGATTCAAAAACTGTATTTCTCTATTTACAGAAACAACATTTCTAACATTTCGTAACAAAACAGCACTACAGCCAAATAAAACAGAGCACGGTGAAACCACTTCTTCTTCATTGGACTTTTATGGCAGTTTGCATCCAAAGTGTTACATTACTGCCATCTGTTGTCTCACTCTAGCTTACTCACTTTTATTTAAACTTGTCTTTCCAGTCCAGTTCTCCTTAGAAAATTAAACAAATATCTCCGTCCTTGGTCATTATTTCCATATGTTACTATATTATTTACATTATTTTCTAATATACCTATTTCCAGTAGCTGATTCTTAAACTCTTGCCTTTCTAAAATATATTTCTTGCATGATATAAAGATGTGATTAATTGTTTCCTCCTCCTGACATTCATCACATAATCCTGTTGGGTGTTTTCCTATAATATGAAGAGTTTTGTTTAACTTGCAATGTCCAATCCTCAGTCTGTTCATTATGACTTGTTCCTTCCTATTCCCCCCTTTCTTACTTTCCATACCTATCCTATTTTGTATCATGTACAGATGTCTCCCTTTGATTTCATTATCCCACTGTTGCTGCCATTTTTCCATTATCTTTTTCCACACTAAACTCTTCTGATTTTGATAATTTAATTTTGACATCAATATTTCCTTTTTTTTTTTGTTGCTTCTTTTGCCAGTCTGTCTACTTTCTCATTTCCCTGAATGCCCACATGTGCTGGTACCCATAAATATGTAATGTTTTTCCCCTGTCTACTTATTCTTGAGTTTGTAATTAAAATCTCATAAAGTAATTTTTGATGGTTGCTAGTCACACCAGACTTTATGCTCATAAGGGCAGAAACAGAATCACTACATATAAAAATTTTGTCCCATCCGGATTGTTCAGTCCATTCTAATGCTAGTAATATTGCATACAACTCGACTGTATACACACTTAAGCTGTCAGATGTTCTTTTGTTTAATCCCACATTATGACTAGGTATATATACAGCAGATCCTGTTTCCTCTGATTGTAAATCCATTGATCCATCTGTAAATATCTGAATACTATCTTTGTACATATAGTCCATATATGTATAATATTCACTGACTATATCTGTACTCCTACTGCAGCCTTTTATTATTAACAGCTCTATGTCCACCTTTGTATTTTCCATTGTCCAGATTGGCTTGTTAGTCCACACCACAGCACGAGCAAAACACGAGGAACCAGAAACCTGGAGAATAAATCACGAGGAACCAGAAGCCTGGAGAATAAAGTGCTTGTAAGCACTTCGTCTTGGCACAGTAATATCTTCACTCGTGAAAAATCCTCTCACCAGTCCCCGCTCCCTCTAGTGAAGATATTACTGCGCCAAGACGAAGTGCTTACAAGCACTTGCCATGGTATTCCGCCACACAATATAGTTATCCATTTTACACGCTTAGAAAAGCGCAACGTTTTGTTTTGTGTTACCGTCCTAGGTCGAGTTACACTACGCGAGTAACTGTATTTAAATAGGGAAAACGTGGAGGTGTTTGGAAGCTTCTCTGCTTAGCCCATATTGAATGAATGGGCTAAGCTAAGTGCTTTCAAAGTGTCACCGCGCGCCAAAGCGATTGAGTGCATGCACTGAGACGAGAGAGGTATGTATCAACTCGTCTTAGTTAAGGGAAAAACATAGTTTAATATGAAAACATGGTGGAGTATCCCTTTAAAGCTTGTGTCTGCACAACATCAAATTCAATTCAGTTAATACAGATTTTGCTGCTGACCCATACACAATACAACCATAATCTAATTTAGACCTTATTAGTGCAATATAAATATATTTCAGATCTGAAAAACTTGCTCCCCAGTCCAATCCTGCAAGACACCTCATTACATTAAGCACTTTTTTACATTTACACACTGTGTACTTTATATGTTCCCTCCACGTTAGTTTTGTTGTCTCACTCTAGCTTACTCACTTTTATTTAAACTCGTCTTTCCAGTCCAGTTCTCCTCAGAAAATTAAACAAATATCTCCGTCCTTGGCCATTATTTCCATATGTTACTATATTATTTACATTATATTCTAACATACCTATTTCCCCGTAGCTGATTCTTAAACTCTTGCCTTTCTAATATATATTTCTTACATGATATAAAGATGTGATTAATTGTTTCGCACGGTGAAACTAATCTTCCTCTGAGGTTTAATGGTATTTGGCAAACAGACACGTGTGTTTTCGCGCCACCCACTGGACTGGAGAGTGGAGCGACTAGAGAATGGAAATAAGCGGGGAAAATGACTTTGTGCGTCTATAGAGTCTGAGAACGTGACGTCAGCGACGCAATGCATTCTGGGACTTGGGGACACGGACGCTGCTGAATGTACTTTATTGAATTGATAATAGACTGTTTTGTTTGCTCTCTACAGCTAAAAATAAGTTACAATGGTAAAAGCTTGTTGTGTAATTAACTGCCATACTCGTACTCATGACCGGCATGGAAAAATAATTTTGAATGGAGTGCGATTTTTCAGCTTTCCTGCTGGAAAACCGCACCTTGATCTCAGGTCTCCGAGTTAACAAAGCGGCGTCACATAGCTTGGTTAGCAGCAGTAAGAAGGACAAGAAGGATTGTCCCTTTGGTCTGATATATTCACACGTATGTGTCACAGCCACACCTTCTACACTCCCAGTATCGGACACTTACGCCACACCCACTCGTCCCCAATCACCCGAATTCTGAACACCTGTGCATCATCACCAGAACCACATATAAAGCCATCAGTCACCATCACTCATCGTCTGGTCTTGCACCGATCTCCTCTCTTGCCTGAAAGCCATTAGTAAACCTACCTGAGCTCTTGAACCCTCTTCATCCTCGTCAGTCTTCCTGTCCCCATCGTCTTCATCTGAGCACCATCTGGATCACCGTTCACCATAAGGGAAGTTGTGTTGTCACCGTTCTGTCTACGTGTCAAGATTCACCTGTGTCTGAAACCTCTGAGTCACATTAAACTACCTTATCACTGAATCCTCTGTGTCCTCGTCTGTGTCTGACAGAAGACCAGACCGCATGCAGAGCTCTTCGGACACGGGCGAGGACCGCACCGCGGATCCCTTCACGCAACTGGTTCACGCAGTACGGTCCTCACTGATGCAACAAACTCCCCCTTCTTCACCGGCTGTCAACAACTCAAACACCGCTACAACTCCGTTCACTTCTTCAGTTGCCCCTGCGAGTCCCATGGCCAAACCAGCGACATACAGCAGCACGGCGGAGGATTGCAGCGGGTTCCTGCTACAGTGTTCCCTCTATATGGAATCCAACTCTCATTTATTCACCTCCGAACGCAGTTGAGTAGCCTTCATCATCAACCTACTCTCAGGTAAGGCCCTCCAATGGGCTGAATCTCTCTGGGACTCAAACTCACCTGCCCTTGGATCCGTCACTAACTTCTGTTCCCAGTTAAAATCCGTCTTTGGCCATCAAACTTCTGCATTGTCTGTCCATGACCAATTATTTACCATTCACCAACAGAGAGATGAATCTGTGAGTGATTATGCCATACGCTTCCGTACTCTCGCTTACATCAGCGGCTGGAATGAAACTGCCTTAATTACAGCATATCGCCACGGATTGAATGACAAGATACAAAGTTTGATAGTTGTGTACGAAGACTCACTAGGACTAGAGAATCTCATTCAGAAATCCATTCGAGTTGCCCAGAGACTCACTGCCTGTCATCTGCTCACTCCCGCTGTACTTCCTCCGCCCGCTATACCATCTGTCGCTCCTCCAGCACCTGAACCCATGCAAGTGGACTCTCACCATCTGTCCGCATCGGAACGTCAGCGGAGGATCAACGCCGGGCTATGTCTCTATTGTGGGGGAGATGGACACCTCTTACCATCCTGTCCAGTTCGACCTCCACGCCCAGCGGTGAGTACCATCCATATACCTCCTCAAACTGCTCATCTAACTAAGACCTGGGTTACTCTAAGACACCTTTGCTCTTCTGTTTCAGTACAAGCCCTCATCGACTCCGGTTCGGCGGGGAACTTCATCAACCGGCAAACCTTAACTTGTCTCAACGCCAAACATCACCGAAGCCCTGTCGAACTCAAAGTAACCACCATACAGGGAAAGCCGCTGGGCAAGGGTCGTGTCCACTATTTCTCCCCCACAATCATCCTCCGCGTGGGACTCCTGCACAAAGAGGACATCAAGTTCATGGTGCTGGAGGAATCCACCGCAGACATCATCCTGGGACGCCCCTGGCTTAACCTCCACCAACCTCACATCCATTGGCCCACTGGCGAGATCCTGAAATGGGGAGTGTCCTGTCATCATACCTGCATCACTCCTCCAGCTAAAATCCCCAAGGTCAGTCCTCCCTTAAGGAAGTCTTCCCTACCGGTCCAGTCCACATCAGTGGAGAGCCCCGACACGAAGATGGATCATATCATCCCTCCTGAATATCGGGCGTTCCAGGATGTGTTCAGTAAGCGGTTGGCAACGAAGCTACCACCTCATAGGCCATGGGACTGAGCCATTGACCTCCTGCCTGGAGCAACCCTTCCTAAAGGACGAATCTATCCCCTGTCCATCCCGGAGCAGAAGGCCATGGAGGAGTATATACAGGAAGCCCTCGCTCAGGAGTTCATCCGACCATCTACTTCCCCTGCCGCTTCGAGCTTCTTCTTCGTGGCCAAGAAGGACGGAGGCTTGAGGCCGTGCATCGATTATCGCCACCTCAATTCACAAACTGTTAAATTCAGTTATCCTCTTCCCCTGGTCCCAGCGGCGTTGGAACAACTACGCGGAGCCAGGATCTTCACGAAACTGGACTTGAGGAGCGCCTACAACCTAATCCGCATCCGGAAGGGGGACGAGTGGAAGACCGCTTTCATCACTCCTTCCGGACACTATGAATACCGGGTCATGCCGTATGGGTTATCCAACAGTCCATCCGTCTTCCAAAACTACATGAATGAAGTCTTCAGAGATTACCTTAACAAGTTCGTAATTGTCTACATCGACGACATCCTCATCTACTCCACATCCAAGCAAGAACATATCCATCATGTCATCCTCGTACTCCGAAAACTCCGGGAACACCACCTTTACCTCAAATCCGAAAAATGTGAGTTCCATACGCCCTCAGTCCAGTTCCTAGGTTACATCATCGACCCATGTGGCGTGAAGATGGACCAGGGGAAGGTGGACGCCATCACACACTGGCCTCAACCCGGCTCCATAAAAGAACTTCAACGCTTCCTGGGCTTTGCCAACTTTTATCGAAGATTCATCAAGGACTACAGTTTACTCAGCTCCCCTCTAACTTCTCTCCTCCGGAACCGGCCCAAGTCTCTGTCCTGGAACCCCGAGGCCACTGAAGCTTTCCACCTGCTCAAACAAGCCTTCAAGACCGCTCCAATCCTCATCCACCCTGATCCCAGCCACCAGTTCATCGTGGAAGTGGACGCCTCATCCACCGGGGTCGGAGCAGTCCTCTCCCAGTGGCAGGGGAATCCACCACGACTCCATCCATGTGCCTTCTTCTCGAAGAAGCTATCCCCGGCGGAGCAGAATTATGACATCGGTAACCGTGAACTACTGGCCATTAAGCTGGCTCTGGAAGAATGGCGTCACTGGCTGGAGGGAGCCCAGTTCCCTTTCGAGGTGGTAACTGACCACCGGAACCTGGAATACCTCCGTGAAGCCAAAAGACTGAATCATCGCCAAGCTAGATGGGCCTTGTTCTTCACGAGATTCAACTTCAAGGTCACCTATCGCCCTGGCTCCCAGAACAATAGAGCCGACGCCCTCTCCCGTCTTCATCAAGCAGATCCCGAACCCGAATCTCCAGAACCAATCCTCCCTCCAGCCATGATAGTTAGTCCTATCCAGTGGAATATTGATCATCTGATTGAACAAGAAAACCTTCAACACCCTGCTCCGCCGGGAGGTCCAGAAGGGAAACTCTTCGTCCCCCCTCAACATCGGATTACCCTCCTGGACTTAGCTCACACCTCTCCGGGCTCTTGACACCCAGGCAGGAGGCGGACCCTCTCGCTCCTACAACAGCGTTACTGGTGGCCATCGATGGCTCTGGATACGGTCCGTTACCTCAAAGGATGCTCCGTCTGCACCATAGCAGACACCCCTAGAAGACTCCCGGAAGGTAAACTGGTGCCTCTGCCCATTCCTGAACGTCCCTGGACCCATATCGGCATTGATTTCATGACTGACCTCCCTCTCTCTCAAGGCTACACCTGTGTAGTGGTAGTGGTCGACAGGTTTTCAAAATCATGTAAACTCATCCCTCTCAAAGGACTCCCCACTGCGTTCGAAGCGGCAGAGGCACTACTCCACAACGTCTTCCGTCACTTTGGCATCCCAGAAGATATCGTCTCCGACAGAGGCCCCCAATTCATCTCCAGAGTCTGGTCAGCTTTCTTCCGTCTTCTAGGGGTGTCCGTCAGTCTCTCCTCGGGATACCATCCTCAAACCAACAGCCAGACGGAGCGTAAGATTCAGGAGCTGGGGAGGTTCCTGAGGATTTACTGCCACCGTAACCAGGACTGTTGGAGCCAGTACCTACCCTGGGCCGAATACGCTCAGAACTCCCTCCAGCAATCTACCACCGGGCTCACCCCCTTCCAATGTGTCCTTGGATACCAACCTCCGCTCTTCCCATGGTCAGGTGAGCCCTCGCAGGTCCCAGCGGTAGATCACTGGTTCCGACAGAGCGAGAGGGTCTGGGACTTGGCTCACATGCATCTCCAGCGGGCAGTGCGGAGGCATAAGGAGCAAGCGGACGCTCGTCGAGGACCCACGCCGCAATACCAACCTGGACAACAAGTCTGGCTCTCGACGAGGGACATCCGCCTCCGGCTGCCCTGCCGTAAGCTGAGTCCCCGATACATCGGACCATTCACTATTGAACGGCAACTGAACGAAGTGACCTATAGACTCCAACTCCCTGCACAGTACCGTATCTCATCTTCATTCCATGTCTCACTCCTCAAACCCTTAACTGAACCTTTGTCTCCTCCATCCACAGAACCTGGTGATGATGCCGTACCTCTTCCTCCGGCCATCGAAGACGACAACGACATCTTCCGGGTGAGAGCTATCCTCGACTCTCGACGACGGGGTCCTCAACTGGAGTACCTTGTGGACTGGGAAAACTAAGGCCCGGAGGAGCGTTGCTGGGTTAATCGTAACGACATCCTGGACCCCAGCCTTCTCACTGACTTTCATCAAGACCATCCAGACCGCCCCGCTCCTCGTGGCCGAGGTAGACCCTGTCGTGGCACAAGATCCCAGCCGTCAGGAGCCGCCCGTGGAGGAGGGGGTACTGTCACAGCCACACCTTCTACACTCCCGGAATCGGACACTTACGCCACACCCACTCGTCCCCAATCACCCGAATTCTGAACACCTGTGCATCATCACCAGAACCACATATAAAGCCATCAGTCACCATCACTCATCGTCTGGTCTTGCACCGATCTCCTCTCTTGCCTGAAAGCCATTAGTAAACCTACCTGAGCTCTTGAACCCTCTTCATCCTCGTCAGTCTTCCTGTCCCCATCGTCTTCATCTGAGCACCATCTGGATCACCGTTCACCATAAGGGAAGTTGTGTTGTCACCGTTCTGTCTACGTGTCAAGATTCACCTGTGTCTGAAACCTCTGATTCACATTAAACTACCTTATCACTGAATCCTCTGTGTCCTCGTCTGTGTCTGACAGTATGTATGTGCATTTATATATATATAAATATACAGAAATGTACGTTATATAAACAACTTTTTTTGGGATGTGATTAATTGATTTGACAGACTTACATTAAATGTTACCTATGCATGAACCACATCTCCTGCATTATCAGTGTTATGCATATTGCACCTGTTACAGTAATAAACGGCAAAATGTATCAATTCTGTATCTCTTTATTTGTGCATCATAACACACTGAGGTTAATTTGTACAGTTTACAATAACGCATATTAAAAAGTAAAGTGGCAGTGTAACACATAAAAGGTAATTAGGTAAACAAGTATCAAGACCACAGGTAGGGCAGTCAAAATTGAAAAAAAAGGAAG
This sequence comes from Carassius auratus, assembly GCF_003368295.1. Lineage (NCBI taxonomy): Eukaryota > Metazoa > Chordata > Actinopteri > Cypriniformes > Cyprinidae > Carassius > Carassius auratus. The sequence goes on from NW_020528458.1 coordinate 249,473, forward strand.
ATTATTTAATTTATACGTTCAGTGCACTTCAAGTATCCTTCAAGTATAGTACAGTAACCTTCAAGTATCAAGAACATAGATAATGTAATAAGTGAAAAAGGTACATAGAAAGACAATTGTTCAAATTGATTAATTCAAGACCTTTGTGCAGACAACAGTTTTCCGCTCGTTGACGTGGACAGTTTGAAGGTTCTGCACCCATCCATTTGTAAATTTCAGGTGAGACTCGAGAGATTTATCATGTTTAAACTGATCAGAGGTGTACGCTCTGACACTACAAACAAGGTTAGAAAACACATTGGGGAAGGTTACGAGCGGCAACTCTTTAAGATCATCCGACCACTCTTTGTGTTCGTGCAGATTGAGTTCGTTGATTGTCTTGATTTTTTTCTAAATACCGCATTTTTGTTTTTCTTTACATGTAATCTTACACTTGATCTGTATGTCATGTCACTTTCACTTTCACTTTTACTGATGAGCGTGTCCCCAAACATGGCCGCGACTACCCAAAATGCAATGCGCAGTGACGTAGTTCCCCATGCTCTATAGACGATTTCAATAGCAACAATATAAACAAACGTTACTGCGCATGTGCGCTTTTGTGTTCAAATTTAACTTCCGGTAGACTTCCAAATAAAAATCAATAAAAATGTCTAGATTAGATTATTTTTGATAAATAGCTAAATATGTTTGCTGCATACACAAGACTGACTGGAAATGCTAATTAATTCTCTGCCAGCAGGAGGTGCTTTAAAGCAGGAGAAACAGACTGTAGCTACACAAAGCAGCGCTGAGCTCACAAACACTACTTCATCAGACATAACAAGATGAAATGAAAATTAAATAGAAAATGTAAATACAGTGATACAAACACACATGCACATCGTTTAGATTTTTAACTATGCAGTACGTGCTCATGTTTATTTAATGAAGCCTTTGAAAAATCGGTCAGTTTTGATATTGTGAGTGCCATAAATAAACAAATGTATGGGAAACACATCACACAGCACAAACACTTGAGCCCAACTTCAGTCAACTCTTCACCTTAAATTTATCTGCTTTTGCAGACGGCGCTAAGGCCAGATTGATAAACAAACATTAATCGGAAGTTAACTTAGGGACAGGCACGTGCGTGCGCCCAATGAAACCATCGAAGGTTAGCTGTTTTTTTTTTAAGCCGATCTGCCACAAATATATTTTAAAGGACTTAAAATTACAGATTGCATGGTATTTCATCAGCATCAACAGTCCTTTGTGGGGGAGGATTAGAGAAGAAACGAGCAAATTTATTAGTCAGATATTTAATTAAAAATCACACAAAGTTGCGGCATGTAAATATGGAAATTAAGATAAATGACAACACATGGTAATGATAGATGTAGCCTTATGAAAAATGTAACTGATTCTAGTATATTAAAGTTTAGTATGAAAACTACATCCTTAGGTTTTATGTCCGTCTGGAACGCAAACTGTTGAATGAAAAGTAATGTGAATCCACAAAAAGGGACGGCCCATTTTTCCACAAGTTCATCAAACAACCGCAGTAAGAATATTTCATCAAGCACGGTGAGTAATGGCTTCTCCTACAATTGTTATTTGCACCTCTTGCCACATGTACAGTTTATCTATCTCTGTCGCTGATGAGGGATTCACATGTGATTAAATGCAGGGAAACAGTTAGGCTGACAGAGAAGATTCAGAATTAGAGACACGCATCCAAACTTTAATTGAGGACAGTAAGAATGTTAGGGCTCTAGATATGGGCTTTGGATGCGTCTTGCTCAGGGATTCCTGTACATTGTCCGGTTCCAGCAGAGCCCCTGCAGCAGGGCAACTGGGGTGACGGTGAGCAGCGTAGTCGTGGGTCAAAACACCGCTCTTCTGTTCGATCAAAACATTAAACAGGTTCTCCCCACTCAGTGATGCACCCACTGAGAAACCTGATGAAAGTGCTCTAGTTATTGGCGATTCTATTGTACGGAACGTGAATATAGAGACACCAGCCACCATAGTCAAATGTTTACCGGGAGCCAGAGCGCCTGACATCTGGCAAATTTAAAAGTGCTGGCTAATGCTAAACGTAAATACAGTAAGATTGTATTCATGCCGGCGCTAATGATGTTCGACTTCGCCAGTCGGAGATCACTAAAAATAACTTTAAAGAGGTGTGTGAACTTGCAAGCACGATGTCAGACCACTGTAATATGCTCTGGTCCCCTCCCTGCTTACCGTGGTGACGAGATGCATAGCAGATTGTCATCACTCAATGGCTGGATGTCTAAGTGGTGCCCACAGAATAACATAGGTTATATAGACAATTGGACGAGCTTTTGGGGCAGACCTGACATGTTTAAAAGAGATGGTCTTCATCCCTCCTGGGTGGCGCCACTCTCCTGTCTAGAAATATGGCAAATAGTCTTAGTGTTTATACTTGACTAACTGGGGCCCAGGTCAGGGAAGCAGACAGACTGGCTAAAACCGACCGTCTGCTAGCTGCCTCCCGTCACAGAGGTAAGTTAATTCTCAGCACATAGAGACTCTTTCACCTAGATATCACACTATAGAGGACTGTGTCTGTTCCACGAACTAGAAATACAAAAAACGTCCAAACCAAGTTAAGGTTAACAATTTAATTGAGGTTCAACAAATAAAAAACAAATGCAATATGGATAAACAAATGATAAAGATTGGCTTATTGAATATCAGATCCATTTCTACGAAAAACACTTTTTGTAAATAATATGATAACTGATCATAATATAGATGTGCTCTGCTTGACAGAAACCTGGCTAAAACCTGATGATTACATTATTTTAAATGAGTCCACCCCCAAGATTATTGTTATAAACACGAGCCGCGTCTAAAAGGCAAAGGGGAGGAGTTGCTTCAATTATAATAACGTTTTCAGGATTTCTCAGAGGGCAGGCTTCAAGTATAACTCGTTGAAGTAATGGTGCTTCATATAACATTATCCAGAGAAACCAATTTTAATGATAAATCCCCTGTTATGTTTGTACTGGCTACTGTATACAGGCCACCAGGGCACCATACAGACTTTATTAAAGAGTTTGGTGATTTTACTTCCGAGTTAGTTCTGGCTGCAGATAAAGTCTTAATAGTTGGTGATTTTAATATCCATGTCGATAATGAAAAAGATGCATTGGGATCAGCATTTATAGACATTCTGAACTCTATTGGTGTTAGACAACACGTTTCAGGACCTACTCATTGTCGAAATCATACTCTAGATTTAATACTGTCACATGGAATTGATGTTGATAGTGTTGAAATTATTCAGCCAAGTGATGATATCTCAGATCATTATTTAGTTCTGTGTAAACTTCATATAGCCAAAATTGTAAATTCTACTTCTTGTTACAAGTATCGAAGAACCATCACTTCTACCACAAAAGACTGCTTTTTAAGTTATCTTCCTGATGTATCCGAATTCCTTAGCATATCCAAAACCTCAGAACAACTTGATGATGTAACAGAAACTATGGACTCTCTCTTTTCTAGCACTTTAAATACAGTTGCTCCTTACGCTTAAGGAAAGGTTAAGGAAACAGTTTGACACCATGGTATAATGAGCATACTCGCACCCTAAAGAGAGCAGCCCGAAAAATGGAGCGCAGCTGAGGAAAACAAAACTAGAGGTATTTCGTATTGCTTGGCGGGAAAGTAGCATATCCTACAGAAAAGCATTAAAAACTGCTAGATCTGATTACTTTCTTCTCTTTTAGAAGAAAACAAACATAACCCCAGGTATTTATTCAATACAGTGGCTAAATTAACGAAAAATAAAGCCTCAACAAGTGTTGACATTTCCCAACACCACAGCAGTAATGACTTTATGAACTACTTTACTTCTAAAATCGATACTATTAGAGATAAAATTGCAACCATTCAGCCGTCAGCTACAGTTTCGCATCAGACAGTGCACTATAGACCCCCTGAGGAACAGTTCCACTCATTCTCTACTATAGGAGAGGAAGAATTGTATAAACTTGTTAAATCATCTAAACTTACAACATGTATGTTAGACCCTATACCATCTAAGCTCTTAAAAGAGGTGCTTCCAGAAGTCATAGGTCCTCTTCTGACTATTATTAATTCCTCATTGTCATTAGGATATGTCCCCAAAACCTTCAAACTGGCTGTTATTAAGCCTCTCATAAAAAGCCACAACTTGACCCCAGAGAACTAGTTAATTATAGACCAATCTCGAATCTCCCTTTTCTGTCCAAGATACTAGAAAAGGTGGTATCCTCACAATTATATTCCTTCTTAGAGAAAAATGGTATATGTGAGGATTTCCAGTCAGGATTTAGACCGTATCATAGTACTGAAACTGCTCTCCTTAGAGTTACAAATGATCTGCTCTTATCATCTGATCGTGGGTGTATCTCTCTATTAGTTTTATTGGATCTTAGTGCTGCGTTTGACACAATTGACCACAACATTCTTTTGCATAGACTTGAACACTTTGTTGGCATCAGTGGAAGTGCATTAGCATGGTTTAAATCGTACTTATATGACCGCCATCAGTTCGTAGCAGTGAATGAAGATGTATCATATCGATCACAAGTGCAGTATGGAGTACTCAAGGCTCAGTTCTAGGGCCGCTACTCTTCACGCTTTATATGTTACCCTTGGGAGATATCATCAGGAAACATGGTGTTAGCTTTCACTGTTATGCTGATGATACGCAGCTCTATATTTCCTCGCAGCCCGGTGAAACACACCAATTTGAAAAACTAATGGAATGCATAGTCGATATAAAAATTGGATGACGAGTAATTTCTTACTGCTAAATTCAGAAAAAACAGAGGTGTTAATCATAGGGCCTAAAAACTCTACTTGTAATAACCTAGAACACTGTCTAAGACTTGATGGTTGCTCTGTCAATTCTTCGTCATCAGTTAGGAACCTAGGTGTGCTACTTGATCGCAATCTTTCCTTAGAAAGCCACGTTTCTAGCATTTGTAAAACTGCATTTTTCCATCTCAAAAATATATCTAAATTACGGCCTATGCTCTCAATGTCAAATGCAGAAATGTTAATCCATGCATTTATGACTTCAAGGTTAGACTATTGTAATGCTTTATTGGGTGGTTGTTCTGCACGCTTGGTAAACAAACTACAGCTAGTCCAAAATGCAGCAGCAAGAGTTCTTACTAGAACCAGGAAGTATGACCATATTAGCCCGGTCCTGTCCACACTGCACTGGCTCCCTATCAAACATCGTATAGATTTTAAAATATTGCTTATTACTTATAAAGCCTGAATGGTTTAGCACTCAGTATTGAATGAGCTCCTTTTACATTATACTCCTCTACGTCCGCTACGTTCTCAAAACTCAGGCAATTTGATAATACCTAGAATATCAAATCAACTGCGGGCGGCAGATCCTTTTCCTATTGGCGCCTAAACTCTGGAATAACCTACCTAACAATTGTTCGGGAGGCAGACACACTCTTTGCAGTTTAAATCTAGATTAAAGACCCATCTCTTTAACCTGGCATACACATAACATACTAATATGCTTTTAATATCCAAATCCGTTAAAGGATTTTGTAGACTGGCATTAATTAGGTAAACTGGAACCGGAACACTTCACATTAACACCGTACTTTCTACATCATTAGAAGAAGGCATCTACGCTAATTTGTCTGTTTCTCTCTTGTTCCGAGGTCACCGTGGCCACCAGATCCAGTCTGTGTCCAAGATCAGAGGGTCACTGCAGTCACCCGGATCCAGTACGTATCCAGACCAGATGGTGGATCAGCACCTAGAAAGGACCTCTACTCCCTGAAAGACAGCGAGACCAGGAAACTAGAGCCCCCAGATACAGATCCCCTGTAAAAGACCTTGTCTCAGAGGAGCACCAGGACAAGACCACAGGAAACAGATGATTCTTCTGCACAATCTGACTTTGCTGCAGCCTGGAATTGAACTACTGGTTTCGTCTGGTCAGAGGAGAACTGGCCCCCAACTGAGCCTGGTTTCTCCCAAGGTTTTTTTCTCCATTCTGTCACCGATGGAGTTTCGGTTCCTTGCCGCTGTCGCCTCTGGCTTGCTTAGTTGGGGTCACTTCATCTACAGCGATATCATTGACTTGATTGCAAATTAAAACAGACACTATTTCAACTGAACAGAGATGACATAACTGAATTCAATGATGAACTGCCTTTAACTATCATTTTGCATTATTGAGACACTGTTTTCCAAATGAATGTTGTTCAGTGCTTTGGCGCAATGTATTTTGTTTAAAGCACTATATAAATAAAGGTGATTGATTGATTA